>NW_024609757.1:100000-222500 GCF_018296145.1 Oncorhynchus tshawytscha
AGCTCCGAGACAGGATTGTGTCGAGTCGCAGATCTGCGGAAGGGTACCAAAGAATGTCTGCAGCATAGAATTTCCCCAAGAACTCAGTGGCCTCCATCATTCGTAAATGTAAGAAGTTTGCAACCACCAAATCAAATCAAATCAAATCAAATTTTATTTGTCACATACACATGGTTAGCAGATGTTAATGCGAGTGTAGCGAAATGCTTGTGCTTCTAGTTCCGACAATGCAGTAATAACGAGCAAGTAATCTAACAATTACAAAAAAACTACTGTCATACACAGTGTAAGGGGATAAAGAATATGTACACAAGGATATACGAATGAGTGATGGTACAGAGCAGCACAGGCAAGACACAGTAGATGATATCGAGCACAGTACATACACATGAGATAAGCATGTAAACCAAGTGGCATAGTTAAAGTGGCCAGTGATACATGTATCACACAAGGATGCAGTCGATGATATAGAGCACAGCATCAACGTATGCACATGAGATGAACAATGCAGGGTAAGTAACATTATATAAGGTAGCACTGTTTAAAGTGGCCAGCGATATACTTACATCATTTCCCATCGATTCCCATGATTAAAGTGGCTGGAGTAGAGTCAGTGTCATTGACAGTGTGTTGGCAGTAGCCACTCAATGTTAGTGGTGGCTGTTCAACAGTCTGATGGCCCCGAGATAGAAGCTGTCCTTCAGTCCCTCGGTCCCAGCCCCGATGCACCTGCACTGACCCCGCCCTCTGGATGGCAGCGGGGTGAACAGGCAGTGGCTCGGGCGGTTGATGTCCTTGATGATCTCCATGGCCTTCCTGTAGCATCGGGTGGTGTAGGTGTCCTGGAGGGCAGGTAGTTTGCCCCCGGTGATGCGTTGTGCAGACCTCACTACCCTCCGGAGAGCCTTACGGTTGAGGGCGGTGCAGTTGCCATACCAGGCGGTGATACAGCCCGCCAGGATGCTCTCGATTGTGCATCTGTAGAAGTTTGTGAGTGCCTTTGGTGACAAGCCAAATTTCTTCAGCCTCCTGAGGTTGAAGAGGCGCTGCTGCGCCTTCCCCACGATGCCGTCTGTGTGAGTGGACCAATTCAGTTTGTCTGTGATGTGTATGCCGAGGAACCTAAAACTTGCTACCCTCTCCACTACTGTTCCATCGATGTGGATGGGGGTGTTCCCTCTGCTGTTTCCTGAAGTCCACAATCATCTCCTTAGTTTTGTTGACGTTGAGTGTGAGGTTATTTTCCTGACACCACACTCCGAGGGCCCTCACCTCCTCCCTGTAGGCCGTCTCGTCGTTGTTGGTAATCAAGCCTACCACTGTTGTGTCGTCCGCAAACCCGATGATTGAGTTGGAGGCGCGCACGGCCACGCAGTCGTGGGTGAACAGGGAGTACAGGAGAGGGCTCAGAACGCACCCTTGTGGGGCCCCAGTGTTGAGGATCAGCGGGGAGGAGATGTTGTTGCCTACCCTCACCACCTGGGGGCGGCCCGTCAGGAAGTCCAGTACCCAGTTGCACAGGGCGGGGTCGAGACCCAGGGTCTCGAGCTTGATGACGAGCTTGGAGGGTACTATGGTGTTGAATGCCGAGCTGTAGTCGATGAACAGCATTCTCACATAGGTATTCCTCTTGTCCAGATGGGTTAGGGCAGTGTGCAGTGTGGTTGAGATTGCATCGTCTGTGGACCTATTTGGGCGGTAAGCAAATTGGAGTGGGTCAAGGGTGTCAGGTAGGGTGGAGGTGATATGGTCCTTGACTAGTCTCTCAAAGCACTTCATGATGACGGATGTGAGTGCTACGGGCGGTAGTCGTTTAGCTCAGTTACCTTAGCTTTCTTGGGAACAGGAACAATGGTGGCCCTCTTGAAGCATGTGGGAACAGCAGACTGGTATAGGGATTGATTGAATATGTCCGTAAACACACCGGCCAGCTGGTCTGCGCATGCTCTGAGGGCGCGGCTGGGGATGCCGTCTGGGCCTGCAGCCTTGCGAGGGTTAACACGTTTAAATGTCTTACTCACTTCGGCTGCAGTGAAGGAGAGACCGCATGTTTCCGTTGCAGGCCGTGTCAGTGGCACTGTATTGTCCTCAAAGCGGGCAAAAAAGTTATTTAGTCTGCCTGGGAGCAAGACATCCTGGTCCGTGACTGGGCTGGGTTTCTTCCTGTAGTCCGTGATTGACTGTAGACCCTGCCACATACCTCTTGTGTCTGAGCCGTTGAATTGAGATTCTACTTTGTCTCTGTACTGGCGCTTAGCTTGTTTGATAGCCTTGCGGAGGGAATAGCTGCACTGTTTGTATTCAGTCATGTTACCAGACACCTTGCCCTGATTAAAAGCAGTGGTTCGTGCCTTTAGTTTCACACGAATGCTGCCATCAATCCACGGTTTCTGGTTAGGGAATGTTTTAATCGTTGCGCACGTTCTAATGAACTCGCACACCGTATCAGCGTATTCGTCAATGTTGTTGTCTGACGCAATACGAAAGTGACCATCAGGTTCTTAGTCACCTCCCTGACCAAGGCCCTTCTCCCTCGATTGCCAAGACTCCTCCTAGTGCTGGCCGCCAGGCCAAACTGAGCAATCGAGGGAGAAGGGCCTTGGTCAGGGAGGTGACTAAGAACCTGATGGTCACTCTGACAGAACTCCAGAGTTCCTCTGTGGAAATGGGAGAACCTTCCAGAAGGACAACTATCTCTGCAGCACTCCATCAATCAGGCCTTTATGGTAGACTGTCCAGGCAGAATCCTCTCCTCAGAAAAAGTCACATGACAGCCCGCTTGGAGTTTGCCAAAAGGCACCTAAAGGACCATAAGAAACAAGATTCTCTGGTCTAATGAAACCAAGATTGAACTTTTTGGCCTGAATGGCAAGCGTCACATCTGGAGAAAACCTGGCACTATACCTACGGTGAAGCATGGTGGTGGCAGCATCATGCTGTGGGGATGTTTTTCAGCGGCAGGGACTGGGAGACTAGTCAGGATTGAGAGAAAGATGAATGGAGCAAAGTACAGAGAGATCCTTGATGACAACCTGCTCCAGAGCACTCAGGACTGGGGCGAAGGACAACGACCCTAAGCTCACAGCCATAAAAAATGCAAGAGTGGCTTCGGGACAAGTCTCTGAATGTCCTTGAGTGGCCCAGCAAGAGCCCAGACTTAAACCCGATCGAACATCTCTGGGGAGACCTGATAATAGGTCTCCCCAGAGAGACGCTCCCCATCCAACCTGACAGTGCTTGAGAGGATCTGCAGAGAAGAATGGGAGAAACTCCCCAAATACAGGTGTGCCAAACTAGATTGATGAAGGAAAAAAATGATTTAATCAATTTTAAAATAAGGCTGTAAAGTAACAAAATGTGAAAAACGTCAAGAGGTATGAATACTTTCCAAAAGCACTGTAGATGTATATACATATTCCCACATTATGGGGTTGGAATAATACTGTGAAATGTGATAATGATGCACTTTTCGTGTAATAGTTGTTTGGCTGGGTGGGTTTTTTGGACCTCCTGGTGACATCACCAAGAGTGGATAGATCCATAACAAAGAGTTTGCCCTCCTCTTTCCCAATAACAGCTCGCTTTCAGGTTACGTATCCCTCCCATTAGGCTCCTCTAACTAAAATTCTTGCTTGAGAAATTTAATTTAGCTAAGAATGGTTATTTTTGACAATGTTTTTATAAAATCACAGTATGGTACTTATTTGTTTCCTAGAAATAATTTGATATTGAGATAAAAAAATAAAATAAAAATTTAAAACATCTGCATTGGGACCTTTAAAATTTGTATTAATAAAATTTTCCCCCAATCAATTTCCAACAAACTCTTACAGTCTCATGTCAGAATTAGCTGTTCATCCATGTTTCTTAAACATGGAAACCATGTGCTTGATGTATTTTATACCATTCCACCTATTCCACTCCAGCTATTACCACAAGCTCGTCCTCCCCAATTAAGGAGCCACCAACCTCCTGTGATAGACATCTAATACTTACATGTATCATGGGTGACCTGGCTGCAATCTCTCTTTAAAACTGTAAAAAATCAGCATTTGAACCATAAACTAGTGACAGTTTTGTCCAATGCCTCCAGGAAGCATCTCCAGCTTACAGTTATACATAACGACAATCTGTTCTCCATTGGATCCTCATCCTCATGAAAAACAGCGTCTCAATCTACCGACCTCGGGTGTTTCTCAATATGCATACTATCTTGCTCCACACTCTCATGCTCCAAGTGCATTCCTATGAGGACGTTCTCTTGAGTACGTTACATTTGAGAGGCACTTGCACTCCCCCTACTGTAGTACCTCACGCTGAATCTCCCCATTCACTTAACCTTCCTCCAGCCAGGACAATGGCAACAATATAGACGAAACAAGATATACACAAATCAAACATTTTACTTCAGAATTATCAGTTAGATATATATGTGAATTGTTAAACAGGCAAAAAGAACTAGAACTAATGTTATGCAAGGTACAGTAGATATCAATTACTTGTGGGTAGCTAGCTAGCCAGTTAGCCCTATTGATTTACTATGGACTTACTATGGACCCATTCACTGAACCTTCCTTCTTCTAGCCAGGGTAATGGCAATAGAGACTTCATAACAATTAGCTAGCTACACTACCGGTCAAAAGTTTTAGAGCACCTACTCATTTAAGGGTTTTTCTTTATTTTTACTATTTTCTACATAGTAGAATAATAGTGAAGACATCAAAACTATGAAATAACACATGTAGTAACCAAAAAAGTGTTCAATAAATCAAAATATAGTTTATATTTGAGATTCTTCAAATAGCCACACTTTGCCTTGATGACAGTTTTGCACACTCTTGGGCATTCTCTCAACCAGCTTCATGAGGTAGTCACCTGGAATGCATTTCAATTAACAGGTGTGCATTGTTAAAAGTTCATTTGTGGAATTTCTTACCTTCTTAATGTGTTTGAGCCAATCAGTTGTGTTGTGACAAGGTAAGGGTGGATAGCCCTATTTGGTAAAAGACCAAGTCCATATTATGGCAAGAACAGCTCATATAAGCAAATAGAACCAACAGTCCATCATTAATTTAATACATGAAGGTCAGTCAATACGATACATTTCAAGAACTTTGAAAGTTTCTTCGAGTGCAATCGCAAAAACCATCAAGCGCTATGATGGAACTGGCTCTCATGAGGACCGCCAGAGGAGCGGAATACCCAGAGTAACCTCTGCTGCAGAGGACAGGTTCATTAGAGTTGCTGCCCAGAAATTGCTGCCCAAATAAATGCTTCACAGAGTTCAAGTAACCAACACATCTCAACATCAACTGTTCAGAGGACACTGCATGCATCAGGCCTTCATGGTCGAATTGTTTCAAAGAAACCACTACTAAAGGACACCAACAAGAATAAGAGACGTGAAAAATGAACATTAGACCGGTGGAAATCTGTCCTTTGGTTGGAGTCAAAATTAGAGATTCTTTGTGAGACATGGTGTGGGTGAACGGATGATCTCTGTATGTGTATTTCCAACCGTAAAGCATGGAGGAGGAGGTGTTATGGTGTGGGGGTGCTTTGCTAATGACACTGTCTGTGATTTATTTAGAATACAAGGCACACTTAAACCTGTTACGGGTTAGGGTTCCCATTTGGGAATGATCCCTTCCGACGTTAACTGGGATGTGGCGCATGGAACGCAAAAATATTCTTAGAAATATTTAACCTCCACACATTAACAAGTCCAATAGCTCAAATGAAAGATAAACACCTTGTTCATCTAGCCAGCAAGTCAGATTTCTAAAATGTTTTACGGCGAAAACATAGCACATATTTATGTCAAACCACCACCAAAGACACAGCTAATTTGAATTAGCCACGTTGAACAAAATATGCAATCAACAACCGCAGGATTAAAAGAAAAATAATTCACTAACCTTTTGAAAATCTTCATCAGATGACAGTAATAGGACATGTTACACAGTACATTTATGTTTTTTTCAATAATATGCAATTTATATCCATAAATCTCTGTTTACAATGACGCCATGTTCAAAAATGCTACTCAAATGTCCGGAGAAATGATGATATCTGCCGGAGCTAACGTCAGATAACAAGCAATACACATCATAAACTTTGACTAAATATACATGTTCTACATATAGTTAGAAAGATACACTTCTTCTTAATGCAACCGCTGTGTTACATTTATTTTTAACGTTACAGAATTTGTTCACTAGGCTATAATATGAGACGGCGCTCAGAAATTAGCATTATGTCTCCTGTATCTCGGAGTCCACAGAAACCCATAATTAACACATAAATATTCCCTTACCTTTGATGTTCTTCGATCAGAAGATGTGGAAGGCGTTATACTTACCAAAAACTGCGTTTGGTTTTCAAGTCTGTGTCTTTAGGTTATCAAACACGGCAAATTCCGGTCGAAATGCAGGCAAAATTCTAGTGGATGCGCATCAAAACTTCAAAATTACATATCATATGTCGACTAAACTGGTCAAACTAAGTGCAGAATCGAGCTTTAGCATGTTTTAAACATACAAAACAATCCTTAGCGTGAACAGACAAACCTACATCGTTTGGTGAATCTTGGAACAAAGAGAGCTCCGGACCCGACGTGCGCATGAAAGTGCATGTATTTTCGTGTGACCCGGAGGTTTCAGCCCGCCAAAACTCGAGGGAGCGCGCGATTCTCACAATGGCAGGCCCCACTGAAAGGGGACATCACGCTGAAGAGATAGAAACTGTTCCCAGATCTGTAGCTGGTTGGGAAGGGTGGGGGCGATGACGTCAAATTTGTCCCAACTTTTCTGTTGCCAAGAGAGAGTTTGGGAGAATGGCTGCCCTGAGAGTTCTGCTTTACATAGAGACATAATTTGAACGGTTTTAGAAGCTTTAGAGTGTTTTCTATTCAATAATAATTATTATATGCATATATTAGCAATTTTTGACAGATTTTTTTTCTGTTTACGATGGGCACGCAATTCCTCCAAAGGGGGCAGTAGTCAGCCCTATCTTTAACAGGTTTTAACCAGCATGGCTACCACAGCATTCTGCAGCGATACGCCATCCCATCTGGTTTGTGGCTTAGTGGGACTATCATTTGTTTTTCAACAGGACAATGACCCAACACACCTCCAGGCTGTGTTAGGACTATTTTGAGCAAGAATTAGAGTGATGGAGTGCTGCATCAGATGACCTGGCCTCCACAATCATCTGACCTCAACCCAATTTAGATGGTTTGGGATTAGTTGGATCGCAGAGTGAAGGAAAAGCAGCCAACCAGTGCTCAGCATATGTGGGAACTCTTTCAAGACTGTTGGAAAATCCTTCCAGGTGAAGCTTGTTGAGAGAATGCCAAGAGTGTGTAAAGCTGTCATCAAGTCAAAGGGTGGCTCGTTTGAAGAATCTGAAATCTGAAATACTTTTTTTGGTTACTACATGATACGTGTGTTATTTCATAGCGTTGATGTCTTCACTAGTATTCTACAATGTATAAAATAGTAAAAATAAAGAGAAGCCCTTGAGTGAGTAGGTGTGTCTAAACTGTTGACTGGTACTGTACGTGTATATACAACTCCAGTGATTGACAGTGAATTGACAGTGAATTGAGAGTGATTGACAGTGAAACAGCTATACAGTGAAACACAGTAGAGTAAAACTCCAATAAGAAAAGCAAAACAGAGATATTGTACATTCCACAATGAAGGGTTGATAACACAATCATGTCTGCAATAGTACGGTTTTCCTAATGCCTTTTCCAGCTACAGGCTACAATATAGATGATATCTCAAACATAAAATATATTTTGACGTTTTTTTGGTTACTACATGATTCCATATGTGTGATTTCATAGGTTTAATGTCTTCACTATTATTCTACAATGTATAAAATAGTCAAAATAAAGAAAAACCCTTGAATGAGTAGGTGTTCTAAAACTTTTGACCGGTAGTGCATATGTGAATTGTAATAATGTAGCTAACCAGATAGTATAACAGGCAAAATGACCAATGTTTGGTAACGTAGAGGTTAATTCTTTGTGGTTAGCTAGCTAACAATTCTTCATGGCTATCTGGCTAGCTAACAATTCTTCATGGCTATCTGGCTAGCTAACAGCAGTAGCTAGCTAGTTAGCTCTATTGACTTACTATGGGCTTGCAGCCTACACACACCTCAGTGGGTATATTAGGCAGGTAACCATGACAAAATTAACACAGCGTGTATTTATTCATGAATCAAGTTCAAATATTGTAGTCAGGCAACATATGAGATGTGAAAAGGCAATAGTTCATTCCGAAGTCGGAGTGCAGTTTCTCTTGCTTCACCTCAAATAATGGCCGCCATTGATTTCAAGAACATTTGCGGAATTTTTGATGTGGTTGCGACATATTCCGTTGCTCACGCTCAGTTGAATCTTGCATCGATGCATGGTTCAAAATATGTACAAGTGGAGAGCGCATTCGAGAAGTGACCTCCGTGCTCTGTTTCGCAGACTTCTGATTTGGACTCACACTCCGACCCTCCCGTGCTCGCAGCACAGTACTATGCCTTTTGAGTAACACCCCTTGTCTCTCTCGTCTGTCTAATTGAAAACAACACTGATAGAGTCACAAACACTTTCTAACCGTTCTGCCTGGAAGAGAAACACGTCAACACAAACAGATTGGACTGAGTTGCCTATTATTCTCCCCAATGTGTGGTAAAGAAGTATGCACGCGTACTGTAACACTGCAACTCACTTTGGATAAAAGCATCTGCATAATTGGCATATACTATTATCATTACAACAACCAGTTATTGTCATGTTGTATTTCCAGTAAACATTAAGATAGGACACCAAATGTTTTACTTAATGTTCCAATGGGAAAGTCATGACAATCCCTGCTCCCAGCGCTGTTTAGTAACTGCCAACCAATGCCTTGGTTGGCAGCCTGGTCCCAGATCTGTTTATGATATCTTGCAGACCCATAACCATAGGAGTTGGCAAGATAGCACAAACAGATCTGAGACCAGGATATTGTGTTAAAGGCTACACTTCTCATTAAACTGCATGTGATTCTTCCATGTTAGCCCAGTGTGTGAATATGAGACATGCGCTACAGTGTTATTAATGCGATAACCCCACTTTAAACTAACCACAACTCATAAACTTCATAACTCCATTTTAAGGCCTCTATAAATGCTTAACTATGCTTCTCTTCTCATTAAATGGAAATCCTCCATGTTAGCCCAGTGTGTGTCCATATGAGCGGGGAGGTAGCAATAAGATATGGCTGGAGGATGGAGGACTGGAGGATGAGGGGGATGAAAGGGACGACCTGTGTGTCAGGAATGAAGGGCAGCAACATGAGTCAGAGGAGACATCACTGGCATGTTAGGCTGTAGCGGTGGTGGTGGGGAGGTTGTCAAGCCCCAGCCAGATAGAACACATCAACACACCAACTAGAACAAGCTAGTCACAGCAAACTGTTATGTAATCACTTCAGTTATGTGGAAAAAGTCTTGTTTATTCACCTCTTGACCTCTCTCTCACTCCCTTTCCTTTCTGTTCCCGATCTCGTTCATTTTTCCTTTCTCTATTCTTTATCTTCATGTCTTCCTGTCTCTGTATCATCCCCTCTCTATTGTTCTCCAGTCCTCTCTTCCTGTCTCTCCCTTCCCCTTCTCCATCCCTTCCTCTCTGGGCCATTGTCTCTGTCTACTACAGTATAGTGGGAATGTTGTTGTCCTCCCAGAGACAGTAGAGGAGGCTCTGCCATGGGTCACACACACACACACACACACACACACACACACACACACACACACACACACACACACACACACACACACACACACACACACACCTCGGCCACCAGTCATGCAGACAGCCAGGCAGGCAGTCAGGGATCAGGTTAGGTTGAGGCCACGTCCAATGACCTGCCTGTGTCCCAAATGGCACCCTATTCCCTACAGTATATAGTTCACTAACTTTGATCAGTGCCCATAGGGCTCTAGTCAAAAGTAGTGCACAATCTCTAGGGATAGGGTGCCCCTGTCTCCTGCCATCAGGGCCACTGACATTTGACTCAGGCATCCCTGACTTCCTCCCTCTCTCCCTCTGACTGACTGCAGCACCTGCTGCGACCAATCCACCCGCATCACATTACCCTCTGGGCCAGCTACGGTGGCCATTTTGTTTCCTAAGCACAACAACAGTAGTTCCCAGAAGTATTGAAATGTGCAAGAAAGGCAGAAGAGAAGAGAAGAGTGGAAAAGGTTGAGGTCAGTTGAGCAGTCAAGAGTCCTTAGCTCCCCTGTAGGCTACTGTCTAATGTGATGGTGGTCTGGTGAGCAGAATACAAAAGGACGCTGTTCTTAACACCACCGCAGTTGGGCTGTGATAAAGGAGGTCGGGTGCTGTGAGGGATTGGGAGTGCTGTGATATCTGGTGTTGGGGTCGTTTGGTAGGCTGTTCACCTGTTTATGGCAGGTTATTGTTATGTTGTGTATGGTAATTGGTTGGATGGGGCATTTGTTATTGGTTAGTGCATAATGGATAACAATACATTGGTGCTGGGCTGCTGGAAAATGGTGTGCATTAGTCACTATGCCTTTTATCAGACAGGCCCCATTCTCTCATGACAGTTTATCTACCCAGTAGGAAATATTGATGCGTAGAGTCACAAAGACAAACGCAAGACATGCGTCGGCATCATGCCCCCCCCACACACACACTAACCCCCCACACACACACACACACACACACACACACACACACACACTAACCCCCCCCCCACACACACACACACACACACACTTTTTCAACATATATCCATTCAAATCAACTGAAATCACATGTAATTGATTTAGCAGGTGCAAGGTTGAGTAGGCAGGTGGTAGCCAGCTATCGATGGCTATTTAAAAGTCTGATAGACTTGAGATAGAAGCTGTTTTTCAGTCTCTCTGTCCTAGCTTTGATGCACTTGCACTGACCTCGCATTCTGGATGATAGCAGGGTGAACACACCGTGGTTCGGGTGGTTGATATCCTTAATGATCTTTTTGGCCTTCCTGTGACATCGGGTGCTGTAGGTGTCCTGGAGCGCAGGCAGTGTGCCCCCAGAGATGCGTTGGGCAGACCGTACCACCCTCTGGAGAGACCTGTGTTTGCGGGCGGAGAAGTTGCCGTACCAAGCAGTGATACAGCCCGTCAGGATGCTCTCAATTGTGCGTCTGTAAAAGTTTCTGGGGGTTTTAGGGGCCAAGCCGAATTTCTTCAGCCTCATGTGTCTGTCTGTGTGGGTGGACCATTTCAGATTGTCAGTAATGTGTACGCCGAGGAACTTTAAGCTTTCCAACTTCTCCACTGTGGTCCCGTTGATTTGGATGGGGCGCGCACCCTCTGCTGTTCCCTGTCCACGATCAGTTCCTTTGTTTTGTTGACGTTGAGAGAGAGGTTATTTTCCTGGCCACACTCTGCCAGGGCCCTCACCTCCTCCCTGTAGGATGTCTCGTCATTGTTGGTAATTAGGCCTACTACTGTTGTGTCGTCTGCAAACTTGATGATTGAGTTGGAGGCATGCGTGGCCACGCAGTCATGGGTGAACAGGGAGTACAGCAGGGGGCTGAGCACGCACCCTTGTGGGACCCCTGTGTTGAAGATCAGCAAAGTGGAGGTGTTGTTTCCTACCTTCACCACCTAGGGGCGCCCCATCAGGAAGTCCAGGACCCAGTTGCACAGGGTGGGGTTCAGACCCAGGGCCCCGAGCTTAATGATGAGCTTGGAGGGTACTAGGGTGTTGAAGGCTGTGCTATAGTCAATGAACAGCATTCTGATGTAGGCATTCCTCTTGTCCAGATGGGATAGGTCAGTGTTTAGTGCGATGAGGATCACACTCGTCTGTGAATCTATTGAGGCGATAAGCAAATTCAAATGGGTCTAGGGTGTCAGGTAAGGTAGAGTTGATATAATCCTTAACTAGCCTCTCAAAGCACTTCATGATGACAGAAGTGAGTGCTACGGGGCGGTTGTCATTTAGTTCAGTTACCTTTACTTTCTTGGGTACAGGAACAATGGTGGACATCTTGAAGCAAGTGGGGACAACAGACTGGGATAGGGAGAGAGTGAATATGTCCAACAGCTGGTCTGCGCATGCTCTGAGTACGTGGCTGGGGATGCAGTCTGGGCCGGCAGCCTTGTGAGTTTTTTTCTATTACATTTTTATTGAACCTTTATTGAACTAGGCAAGCCAGTTATTATTTACAATGACGGCCTAACCCGGCCAAACCCTAACCCGGACAACGCTGGGCCAATTTTGCACTGCCCTATGGGACTCCCAATCACGACCGGTTGTGATACAGCCTGGAATCAAACCAGGATCTGTAGTGACGCCTCTAGCACTGAGATGCAGTATCTTAATCCTTGATCCAGCAGCATACCACCCTGCATACCACTGCTGGCTTGCTTCTGAAGCTAAGCAGGGTTGTTCCTGGTCAGTTCCTAGATGGGAGACCAGATGCTGCTGGAAGTGGTGTTGGGCCAGTAGGAGGCACTCCAAAAAATATATATCCCAAATGCCCCAGGGCAGTTTGTGACACTGCCCTGTGTAGGGTGCCGTCTTTCGGATGGGACGTTAAACGGGTTTCCTGACTCTCTGAGGTCATTAAAGATACCATGGCACTTATTGTAAGAGTAGGGGTGTTAACCCCGGTGTCCTGGCTAAATTCCCAATCTGGCCCTCAAACCATCACGGTCACCTAATAATCCCCAGTTTACAATTGGCTCATTCATCCCCCTCCTCTCCCCTGTAACTATTCCCCAGGTCGTTGCTGCAAATGAGAACCTGTTCTCAGTCAACTTACCTGATAAAATAACAGATAAATAAAACAAATAAAATTAGACCACTGCTCCACTCGGGAGCCCCTAACATGCTTAAAATGTCTTACTCACGTCTGCCATGGAGAATGAGAGCCCGCAGTCCTTGGGATCAGGCCACGTCGATTGCACTGTGTTATGCTCAAAGCAGGCGCAGAAGGTGTTTAGCTTGTCTAGGATCAAGATGTTGGTGTCTGCGACTTGGCTGGTTTGCCCTTTGTAATCCATGAAGGTCTGTAGACCCTGCCATATACGTCTCGTGTCTGAGCAGTTGAATCACAACTCCACTTTGTCTCTGTACAGATGTTTTGCCTGTTTGATTGCCTTACGGAGGGAATAAATACACTGTTTGTATTCAACCATATTCCCAGTCACCTTGCCATGGATAAATGCGGTGGTTTGCGCTTTCAGTTTTGCGCGAATGCTGCCATCTATCTAGGTTTCTGGTTTGGGTAGGTTTTATTAGTCACCGTGGGAACAACATCACCTATACACTTTATAATGAACTCAGTCACCATGTCCGTGTAAGTGTCAATGTTATTCTCAGAAGCTACAGGGAACAAATCCCAGTCCGCGTGATCAAAACAATCTTAAAGCACGGATTCCGATTGGTCAGACCAGGTTTGAATAGACCTTAGCTTGGGTACTTCCTGTTTGAGTTTCTACCTATGGGAAGGGAGGATCAAAATGGAGTTGTGATCTGATTTGCCGAAGGGAGGGCGGGGCCTCGTAGGCATCTCGAAAAGGTGAGTAGAAGTGATCTAGTGTTTTCCCTAAGCGAGTACTACAGTCAGTGTGTTGATAGAACTTCGGTGGCGTTTTGGAGCAGCCTCTGGGATAAGTTCAATTGCCCTGGGGGGTACGAATAAAGGATCCAATTCGGGAAAATTGTATTCCTGGTCATAATGCTGGTGAGTTACAGTCGCTCTGATATCCAAAAGTTATTTCCGGCTGTGTGTAATAACACAAAACATGAGAAATACTGTAGAATACTGCATATCTGTCGGCGCCATTGCTTGCAACATCACTTCCACATTGCAACACAACCAACACAACCAACCATCCTCCTAATTACCATGGTGATAACAGAGATGTCAGAAGGAGCCGTCAGCTCCAGTACTATAAACCCAGCCATGATGAGGTCAGACACCATAAAGCTGGATATGTAAATGGCTACTCCAGAAGGTCAATGATACATCGTTCTCAATGGGGGAGGAATAGGTCAGGATTAGTCTTGAAGAGGAGGGTGTGACATTTCATTTGACTGTGTTGTTGAATTATTCTGTCACGCCCTGGCCATAGAGAGGCTTTTATACTCTATTTTGGTTAGGCCAGGGTGTGACTAGGGTGGGCATTCTAGTTTCTTTATGTCTATGTTTTCTATTTCTTTGTCTTCGTCCTCAGCATCAACTCTATGCCCAAAGTTTTCCAAGAGAGTTGACATGACGGGAGACACGAATGCATATCATTTCAATAAATCTAAGTGAGAGTGGAACCTTCCAAAAGAGAGGGGGCCAAATCTACACCTCCCTGGCGTCCTCTGATGGATGTGTCAGGAGGCTGAGCTCATTAAAATGTCTCTATGTCTGGATACCCTGTAACTCATTGTGGTGTGTGTGTGTGCGCGTGTGTGTGAGGACTGATTTGGAGCTCTCTGGGTGACAGTGAGATGTGATCTGTGGGTCTATACCTTACCACTGTCAGGCTACTGAGGATATATATGTGTGTGTGTGTGTGTGTGTGTGTGTGTGTGTGTGTGTGTGTGTGTGTGTGTGTGTGTGTGTGTGTGTGTGTGTGTGTGTGTGTGTGTGTGTGTGTTTGTGTTTGGATGGCGGAGGGGGTATGGTAGAAATGTGTACGTTTCTTAGAATGTGTGTGTGGTGGTGTGGTGGGGCTGAGGAGATGTTTCTGGAAGGGGAGGGTTGTGTGGGTGGTTGTCCTCAACACAGCAAGATAGATGACTGACTACGGAAGCTTTACTTCTGCTCTGGTACACTACACCCCCCCAAAAAAGTATTTTTTTAAATAAACATAAAATAAATAAATATACTTTTTTTTAAGGAACTCAGTCCAGCTTTCAACTCAATCTTGTAAATTGTAATAGTAGAATGCACAAGGTGCAGTTTCAAAATTGGGTAGTGCATCATCAGTATTCCTCTTGTCATGTCAGTCATTGCAGACCCTAGAGAGATATTTATAACTTGTCAGAAATGTCCAGATCAACTAGCCCATGTCTGCGAACGTGTTTTAGCTAGGTTATTTATGTTCGAGTAACTCAAATATCATACGAATACACATTAGACAATGCAAAATGTGTAGAATTGCAGGAAATAGGCTTTAAACCTGCAAAAATCTTATCTCCGCCAGCAAGAGGGCTTGTGAACAGTTTGTGTCATGAACAGTGCTTGTGCCTATAGAAATAGACGGGGTGCACGCATGCAGGATGGGGGGGGGCTGTTCCCCAGTGCTGAAAGGGGGCCTGAGTGAAAACGTTTGGGAACCGCTGCCCTGATTCATCCTGCTAGGCATGACACATCCACACACCACACAGCAACTTTATCAATAACACTAACTGCTCCTGTAAGTCTCTCTGGATAAGAGCGTCTGCTGAATAACGCACATGTCTATGTCATGTAAATGTACCAACAGTATTGACACGACACAACGCCTAAGCTCCTGAGTGGCGCAGTGGTCTAAGGCACTGCATCTCAGTGCAAGAGGCGTCACTACAGTCCCTGGATTGAATCCAGGCTGTATCACATCCGGCCGTGATTGGGAGTCCCATAGGGCGGTGCACAATTGGCCCAGCGTTGTCTGTGTTTGGCCGGGGTAAGTCGTCATTGCAAATAAGAATTTGTTCTTAATTGACTTGCCTAGTTAAATATGTATATATATATATATATTTTTTTTTTAAACTAGATATCAATGTATCGACTACACAAGATGATCTGCCCAGGACGGTTCCATGCTATGGCTGTAGGAATACATTTTGATGAAACCCTGATGAAGACGGCTTGCTGTGGAAACGTTGGTAAATAGACGACTGTATCGGAGCTACTAGAGTCTGCTGCTTCCTCTTTCTTCTGAAATGGCTGTAGGAATACCCTGAAATGAAAGGACATCTTAATAGTGACTAAAGTAATGGAAATCAATCCAGTCAATTCAGGCCAGCTCATTAGAGCGATAGTCAACTGATTGATTCGAAATCAGATTGATTGACAGCGCGTTTTGGGAGATGTTGTGTAAATCATGTGGATTGGAACCTTCTGAGGCTTCGGGTGTACAAATGTCATGTTGTATAACACTTCCTGTTAGCTTAAGCCTGACACAAGAGAGAGGAAAGGTCACATGCCGCTGTCACAATGTTAAAGATCCCAAGATCCACTGTAAATTACTTCAGTGAACAGGGTTTGGGTCAATCCCATTCCAGTTCAGTACATTTTACGAAAGTAAGAAATATGTCAATTAAATGGCCTTATTCAACCCTTGAATTGGATTTTCAATTTACCTTGACCTGAATTGAATGAAATTGAATGGGCCCAAAAGGAAGCACTTACTTACAGATTCTTAACATAGCAGTATATGAATAGAGGGTCGGGGTCACAGTGGATTAAGGTTTGTTGTTTTGGACATGAACACACATAGCTTTTGATGATGGTGGACAATTGTAGTGTGTGTTACATCAGGGGCTTCTATGGGCCTGTGGGATTACAGATTTCACCTGCAGCGTGTGGGAAGGGGGAGAGAGGGGTGTTACAGCATGTATGTGTGTGTGATTATTATTACCTAGGCGCTGTCCTACCATGCTGTCTGTCTGTCTCACTGTGTGTGTCAGTGTATGTGTGGGGGTTCAGTGTGTGTGTGTGTGTGTGTGTGTGTGTGTGTGTGTGTGTGTGTGTGTGTGTGTGTGTGTGTAATAACCCAGGATAACCCAGGATGACTCACTCAGTGATAACCCCCAGATTTTTTCTCACGACATTAAACAGAACTCCCCTTGGTGACAATATTTGCTCATATACCTGACAGAGAGAGAGTTTGCGAGTGAGTGATAACCCCCAGATAAAGAATGATCCGTCTCAGCCAGAGGGGACAGAGAGGGGAGCAAGGATCAGTGGTCACTCAGGTGAGGCGGAGGCGTACTGATGATGTCAGAGCAGCAGCCAAACGAGATTAACCTGAACTAGCAGAACAGCCACAGATCCACACAGATTCACCTGAACTAGCAGAACAGCCACAGCCACACAGTTCCCAATCAGAGGCGGCTGTCAATCGTTGTCTCTGATTGAGAACCATACTTAGGCAGCCTGGTTTCGCCCTTGAGTTGTGGGTAGTTGTTTTCTGTTTTGTGTGTATCACCTGACAGAACTGTTTCGTTCTAGTTATTCCTCGTTGTTATTTTGTTTCGTGTTCAGCTTTGATTAAATGGACAACATGAACACTTACCACGCTACGCTTTGGTCTACTCCTTCTTCCACCAACGAAAACCGTTACAGGTGCCATCAGAAAGTATTCAGACACCTTGACATTTTGTTACATTCATCCTTATTCTAAAATTGATTAAATAGTTATTTTCCCCTCATCAATCTACACACAATAATCCACCATGACAAAGAAAAAACTGTTTTTTAGAATTTTGGGCTCATTTAAAAAGATTCAAAAATGAAAATGTACATAAGTACATAAGTACACTACAAGCTTGGCACACCTGTATTTGGGGAATTTCTCCCATTTTTCTATGCAGATCCTCTCAAGCTCTGTCAAGTTGGATGGGGAGCGTTGCTGCACTGCTATTTTAAAGTCGATCCAGAGATGTTTGATCGGGTTCAAGTCCGGGCTCTGACTGGGCCACTCAAGGACATTCAGAGACTTGTCCCGAAGCCACTCCTGTGTTGTCTTGGCTGTGTGCTTAGGGTCTTTGTCCTGTTGGAAGGTGCACCTTGACCCAGGTCTGTGGACCTGAGCACTCTGGAGCAGGTTTTCATCAAGGATCTCTCTGTACTTTTCTCAGTTCATCTTTGCCTAGATCCTGACTAGTTTCCCAGTCCCTGCCGCTGAAAAACATATCCACAGCATGATGCTGCCACCACCATGCTTCACTGTAGGGATTGAGCCAGGTTTCCTGCAGACTTGACGCTTGGCATTCAGGCCAAAGAGTTCAATCTTGGTTTCATCAGACCAGAGAATCTTGCTTCTCATGGTCTGAGAGTCTTTAGGTGCCTTTTGGCAAACTCCAAGAGGGCTGTCATGTGCCTTCTATTGAAGAATGGCTTCTGTCTGGACACTCTACCATTAAGGCCTGATTGGTGGAGTGCTTCAGAGATGGTTGTCCTTCTGGAAGTTTCTCCCATCTCCACAGAGGAACTCTGGAGCTCTGTCAGTGACCATCGGGTTCTTGGTCACCTCCCTGACCAAGGCAGGTCTGTGTGTGTATTTAAAAACATCGTACACCGGTACAGAAATAATCTTAAGGTTTCCTGTCTTTTAGTTCCCATGATTGCTCAGTTTTGCCGGGCGGCCAGCTCTAGGAAGAGTCTTTGTGGTTCCAAACTTCTTCCATTTAACAATGATGGAGGCCACTGTGTTCTTGGGGACCTTCAATGCTGCAGAAATGTTTTGGTACCCTTCCCCAGATCTGTGCCTCGACACAATGCTGTTCCGGAGGTCTAAGGATATTTCCTTTGACCTCATGGCTTGGTTTTTCTATTTGTAGAGGTTCTAACAGTAGAACAGGAATGAATCCACCAGCCTGCCACATAGAGCTAGAGCTCATAGATTCTATTATTCTATAATATTTCACTCCAGAGGGTTATTCTGTCTGTTCTACTAGACAGAGGTAGAAAGGATAAATATACCCCTTCTCCCAAGACAATAACAGTCAAATAAACGAATTACATTTAAGTTGAGTATATTGCCAAATAAGATATTTGAGTATTTCAAATAAGGCATTATTATGGATGTTATTGTTGAATATTCTCGAGACTACATTAGAAGAAAATAATCACATGTCAAGAAACATGTCCATGTGGTGTCTCTGAAAGGTGCACAACCAACCATAATAGTTCCTACACCATTTCCTCATTACAAAAGCATTAACATCTTGTACATCTTGTAACATTGTCTGAGCCTTGCTAGAAGAGCACTTATCGGCCCTCTCTTGAACGCAGCTCTCTCCAACCCATCGTTCCTACACCATTGTCCAATTAGAAATGCATTAAGGACAGGTTGTAAAAGTGTGTACGTCTGACCCTCAGGAGAAGAGCTCTTATTGGCCTGCTCTTGAACGCAGCTCTCTCCAACCCATCGTTCCTACACCATTGTCCAATTAGAAATGCATTAAGGACAGGTTGTAAAAGTGTGTACTTCTGACCCTCAGGAGAAGAGCTCTTATTGGCCCGCTCTTGAACGCAGCTCTCTCAGCTTCACCTGACTGCAAGCCAGTCAGGTATTGATTTCTCATTGGTTGATTTGTTTAACCACCCAGAGACAGTTGTTATTGCCTTGTGAGGGAGTAAATTCTGCCTTAACTGCTGCTTGCTACTTCAATTGGGCATTTTACTCTTTACAATACCTGCATTTATTGGTTTGTGACTACAGAGAGGTACATTTCAATGCAGGCACTGTAGCAAAAAAATAGTCGAGTTTTGAACAAAATGACTGTATGAGGATATTGAAATATTAATCTCAGTTCACCCAAAACTAAAGTCTTGCGTAATGGGTCAGCTCCTCGATTAGGTTCTGGGTCCAGAAATGTTAAGAGAAGAGATTAAGAGATGCTAGAATGAGGAGCAGAACCGGAACAAGGAGCTCCACCCTCTCTCTTTGAAAGTTACAGGCAAGTCTATGGGCCGAATGTCCCCTACCCTTCTGAAATTCGAAAGGTTCTTAACACCTGCGAAATCGTGATTTCTCCAAATAACCAGTGATGAAAAACACAGAACTACTGCTGCTCGTTAGCTATCAGTGGCCATAGTATAAAGAAAGCTCTTTGGTACCATGTATGTCTACGTGGTCTGTTCACCAGAGATTATTGACAGATTGTTATTGTTCACGGTCGTGATGCTTTCACAAACAAGTATGAAATAACTGTAGTAATTGACTGTTCCGCTCTTGTTGATTCAATATATAAACAAATTTTCATGTAATAACACAAAGCTTAATAAAATACAATCATGACAAATGGTTGAGCTGTAGCAAATCCATTTCCTTTGTACCTCTGCTTTGAATGTGATCTGCAATACTTTAAATAAATATTTAATCTGAACTTTTCTTCCATTGACATGCTCCATTACTTCAAATGGCCTCCTTCCAAGACAGTCTGTGTGTGTGTGTGTGTGTGTGTGTGTGTGTGTGTGTGTGTGTGTGTGTGTGTGTGTGTGTGTGTGTGTGTGTGTGTGTGTGTGTGTGTGTGTGTGTGTGTGTGTGTGTGTGTATTTCTGATTTCCTCTGTATCGGTAAGGCCACAATATCCGTCAATGCGGGTGTCAGAATATGCATTTTCATCAAGGACCTCATGTTCCCTCGTCGTTCCTGTGTGGAGACAGTCTTGACAGGTGAGGAAGCCAGGCAGTGGAGATGGGTGAGTTGGGGGTGAAAGGGGAGACAAACAGTTAGCCAGCCAGGGAGAGGAGGGAGACAGGGGGAGGTATACAAGGGCTTTGGTGTGGCCGTGTGGTGCCAGGCCGTCTGTCTGTGGTGGGGGAGGTGAGTGAGTAGACACACACACATGTTGGGAAACATCACAAACACACACACACAGACGTTTTGGTAACAGCACACTGAGGAAAGCTCTGTCAGCAGTGCTGGAGATGTGTGTCAGCCCTGACCTTAGAGGATGACCACACAGATTAACAGACCAGGGCTGGACATGTTGTTACATTGTGTGTGTGTGTGTGTGTGTGTGTGTGTGTGTGTGTGTTGAATAATGTTTATATCATGGAAGACCCCGATGCAGACAGTGACGAAGTAACAAACGTTTATTTCTAGAATGCACCAGTGACTCCTGTGGCGGGCCTGGCGCAGTGCATGCTAACCAAGGTTGCCAGGTGCACGGTGTTTCCTCCGGCACATTGGTGCGGCTGGCTTCTGGGTTGGATTCGCGCTGTGTTAAGAAGCAGTGCGGCTTGGTTGGGTTGTGTATCGGAGGATGCATGACTTTCATCCTTCGTCTCTCCAGAGCCCGCACGGGAGTTGTAGCGATGAGACAAGATAGTAGCTGCTAACAATTGGATACCACGAAATTGGGGAGAAAAAGAGGTTCAAAAAAATGTTATTAAAAAAATTAAAAAGAAAGTATACATCTTTAGAAATTACTTTCCCAAAACAACAAATTAGTAAACCTTTACAATGATGGTGACTTCTGTCCCTCAGCCTGAGAGAGATGTATTAAAAACACCAGAGTTCATAGAATAGTCTGCTTATCTTCACTATGAGTCCTCCTCCTCTCCCTCATAATCCTCTCTCATCTCCTCATAATCCTCTTCAGTGTCCCCCTCCTCCTCAGTGTCCACATCTTCCTCCTCCATGTCCTCATCTGTTTCCTCCTCCTCCTCATCCATGTCCCCATCACATTCCTCCTCTTCCTCATAATTCTCAATCCTCCTCCTCCTCTTCCTGCAACCCCTCTTCCTCATAATCCTCTTCTTTCTCCTCCTCTTTCTCCTCCTCAGTGTCCCCATCTGCTTCCTCCTCTTCCTCATAATCCTCTTCTTTCTCCTCCTCCTCCTTCTCCTCCTCAGTGTCCACATCTGCTTCCTCCTCTTCCTCCTCTTCCTCATAATCCTCATTCTCTTCCTCCTCTTCCTCCTCCTCCTCCCTCCTCCCTCCCTCCCCTCTTCCTCTTCCTCCTCCTCCTCAGTGTCCCCCAGTGTCCACATCTGCTTCCTCCTCTTCCTCTCATAATCCTCATTCTCTTCCTCCTCTTCCTCCTCCTCCTCCTCCTCCTCCTCCTCCTCCTCCTCCTCAGAGTCCCCATCCGCTTCCTCCTCTTCCTCATAATAACCCTCATTCTCTTCCTCCTCCTCCTCTTCCTGCACCCCCTCTTCTTCATAATCCTCCTCTTCCTCCTCCTCCTCCTCCTCCTCAGAGTCCCCATCTGCTTCCTCCTCTTCCTCATAACCCTCATTCTCTTCCTCCTCCTCCTCTTCCTGCACCCCTTCTTCCTCATAATCCTCCTCCTCCTCCTCTCCATCCACCACCTCTTCCTCATAATCCTCCTCCTCCTCTTCCTCCACCCCCTCTTCCTCTTCTTCCTCATCCTCAGTGTCCTCTTCATCCTCTTCCGCCTCTTCTTCCTCATCAGAATCCTCACTTTGTAAGGTGGGTTCTGTTTTTGATTTGATAATGCCTAAAACAGTAATGCGGTTTGGGTCCCAGACACAGGTCTCTTCTAAACCACTCTTCACCATACCACAGTTAGGAGGAACCCAGGCTGAGTCGTAACCTTCGCCATGCCATGTCTTCTGCAAAGGGTGGTCTTGGGTGGTCTATTTTTTTCACATTTGCCCACATTGACTTTAACTTTGATGACAACCTTCTGGTGTTCAGTGAGGTCCAGGGGGTATCTACTAGCCTTCTCCAGGTCCCGGCTTAGATACACACCCTGCCCCAACATGCCACACTTGGACGGACAAAAATCTTTAGCCATGATTTTCTGTGCAGCCCACCAAGAGGTGCCGTGGTACATGATGTAGATTCTGCCATTCCGTGGCCCTGACAGACCCATTCTTCGTGCCCCAGCAGAAGTAGTAAAGTAATCTCTTCTCCACATGGCCATATCCTCCCCAATTTTAAGGAATTCCCTCCCTGACCACAAATAAGTGTGTCAAAATATATAGAAGGAAATAAACTACATTTTACCTACAGCATATCAAAACAGAGTATAAAACAGCTGCAATTTGAAAAGGTTAAGTTGGATAAAATACTCACCAAAAAACGTCCAAGTTTTATGGTTCTATATTAGTTAGTTCACTTAATGACAGATCGGTGTTGATCTCTGAAGGGTGATTCAGGTAAAAGTGATTCACCAGACAGATTACTTTACACCCATGGAAGTTGTTACTGGTAAAAGGAATATAAATAGAAGCTGTCTTCCTTTCGTTGATCAGAGCAGGATGTCTCCTAAATTAGGAAGGGGCAGGCTTTGTTATTTTTACACCACCCCCTTCTCCCTCGCTCTCAAATGGCTGCCTGGTATTTGCACTTAGCACCCGGCTAACCCTTCACTGGCTGTATCTGCCTACTGAAGAGACTGGCTTTATGAACTTGCTTTGAGTGGATTTTGCTAACCAATAAAACTTATCAAATTAATTTGTCTTGTATCCAGAAGTTTTTGCAATATATTTTTTTATACAGGATTATTCA
Organism: Oncorhynchus tshawytscha; assembly: GCF_018296145.1. Taxonomy (NCBI): domain Eukaryota; kingdom Metazoa; phylum Chordata; class Actinopteri; order Salmoniformes; family Salmonidae; genus Oncorhynchus; species Oncorhynchus tshawytscha. The sequence continues at coordinate 123,215 of NW_024609757.1, forward strand.
AACTGGAGGTAAGGTTTTCATCTAAAAGCCTTCTCACACTACAGCCAGCCAGGAATAGGTTTCTCATGGTCACATAAAATTATACTCTTTATAATACAATCAGTGGAGGCTCCTCAGAGGAGGAAGGAGAGGACAATCCTCCTCGGTGAATTTCATAAAATTGTGAAACATTTAAAAATGATCCTTTTTTTAGATAAATCTATACTAAATACATTAACATGTCACCAAATAAATGATTAAAACACACTATTTTGCAATGGAGGTCCACAGTAGACTCAACAGCACTCTGTTGGCTGGCACAATGGTGTACCTTAAAAAATTAAGGAGCAGCGATAGAGAGAGCGAGAAAGAGATATTTTGTCATTTTATTTTCACTTTCACTTTTACTTATACTACCAGTCAAATGTTTTAGAACACCTACTCATTCAAGGGTTTGTCTTTAGTTTTACTATTTTCTACATTGTAGAATAATAGTGAAGACATATAACACATATGGAATCATGTAGTAACAAGAAAAGTGTTAAACAAATCATAATATATTTTAGATTTGAGATTCTTCAAATAGCCACATTTTGCATTGATGACAGCTTTGAAAAATCTTGGCATTCTCGAAAACCAGCTTCACCTGGAATACTTTTCCAACAGTCTTGAAGGAGTTCCCACATATTTTGAGCACTTGTTGGCTACTTTTCCTTCACTCTGTGGCCCAACTCATCCCAAACCATCTCAATTTGGTTGAGGTCGGGGGATTGTGGAGGCCAGGTCATATGATGCAGCACTCTATCACTCTCCTTCTTGGTCAAATAGCCCTTACATGGTGTATTGGATGGTGTATTATGGATGGTGTATTTCTGCAGAATGCTCTGGTAGCCATGCTGGTTAAGTGTGCCTTGAATTCTTAATAATTCACAAACAGTGTCACCAGCAAAGCACCCCCACACCATAAAACCTCCTCCTCCATTTTGATTTGTTTAACAATTTTTTGGTTACTACATGATTCCATGTGTTATTTCATAGTTTTGATGTCTTCACTTTTATTCTACAATGTAGAAAATAGTAAAAATAAAGAAAATGGAATGGAATAAAAAAAATATGGAATGAGTAGGTGTTCTAAAACTTTTGACCGGTAGTGTACTTAGCTAGCAAATGCAGTTACAATGCAATGTAGGTAGGCTGTTGTGTAGCGTTAAACTGCTTATGATTATTATGATATGGTTTTGTCTGGTCACATAGGCTGTGTGTAGCGTTATGATATTATTATGATAGCTGATGTGTTGTGCATTGAAATCCACAAGTAGAGGGAAAAGGTGAGAGGAGGAGAGCATGTAGATACGAGAAGGAATACAGTGTGGCTGCTATGAAAGTGAACTGTGTTTACGTGTTATCAGATGTGAATTCATTCTGCCAATTCTGTTGAAAAAGGTTTCTTAAACAGAAGCAAACAGAATGAAACGGAGATAACATACCTGAATTTGTCCAATAGAAACTCTCGTTTTGTAACTGTTGGACTAATGATTACATCCCAAATGTCACAGATACCCCGGTACTGTTGCTCATTCCACGCACCAGTTCCGGAGGTCTATGTCACCGGCCTCTAGGCGTCACTGAACTAGATCGGCTAGATGCAAGCAAGAGTAGTGAGCAAGACGGGATTGAATGTGTCACGCAAACAACCAAAAGGCCAACAAGATACACAACGAAATCTAGAAAGGTGTCTGCATGGAGAGAGTCTCCTCCATGAATGGGGAAGTGGTGTATTTATTCTGGGACACACCGGGCCCAGGTGTTTCCCATGTAGCTGACGACCCTCCCAACTCCGCCCACCGGCATCCTAATAAGGAAAACAAGAGCAAAGAGAGAATGCGGCAGACAGAGTGGGAGGGTCGTCACAGTATCATGTAGTATCCTGAACCATCTCGATGTTACATTGAACTGGGTGAATGGAATATGAATGACAGTCATCCAATACGCTGTCATGGAAATAAGGCCATGCTCATTAAAAAAAAGAATTGTCCTCCCTCATCTTCAATGGCACAGACCGCCACTGGTGTCAATAGATTTTTATCAACATTATAATGTTGGAATTCCAAAACATTAAACTTAATCAAGTTTTATTAAGATTATTTGGTTAAAATACTTACAGATCTGGAGTTGTCTAACTGATGTTGATCCAGGATGCAGGTACAGGTAAGAATGTAATGATGGGCATTTTGTGCTGTTAACATGCAAATATGTAGACTTAAGTTTTGTTCCAAAGTAATGAAGGATGTTATGACAGGAGTGTTTTATTTGGAGAACAACACCTAGACACTGTCTTTTTACCAGACCTAACCCAGTAAGCAAAATGACATTGGAAAGACATCTTTTAGACGTCTTTTCCAGACGTTGATGTAAGGTGCATTTTAGGTGCTGAATGAAAAGGTGAAAAGACGTCATGTACGGAAATCAAAAATATATATTTTCCGGACGTCCAAAATAAGTATTTTTGTTTCTGGTGCAATGTAGGTGCTGAGTAAAAGTGAGAACTTATTTTCTTGACGTCAAAGATACATATTTTCAGTCATTGATTCTATGGCCATATTTTAACTGCACATACAGTCGAAGTCAGAAATGTACACCTTAGCCAAATACATTTAAACTCAGTTTTTCACGAATCCTGACATTTAATTCTAGTAATAATTCCCTGTCTTAGGTCAGTTAGGATCACCACTTTATTTTAAGAATGTGAAGTGTCAGAATAATAGTAGATAGAATAATTTATATCAGCTTTAATTTATTTAATCACATTCCCAGTGGGTCAGAAGTTTACATACACTCAATTAGTATTTGGTATCATTGCCTTTAAATTGTTTAACTTCGGTCAAACGTTTCGGGTAGCCTTCCACAAGCTTCCCACAATAAGTTGGGTGAATTTTGTCCCATTCCTCCTGACAGAGCTGGTGTAACTGAGTCAGGTTTGTAGGCCTCCTTGCTCGCACACGTTTTTTCAGTTCTGCCCACAAATGTTCTATAAGATTGAGCTCAAGCTTTGTGATGACCACTCCAATACCTTGACTTTGTTGTCCTTAAGCCATTTTGCCACAACTTTGGAAGTATGCTTGGGGTCATTGTTCATTTGGAAGACCCATTTGTGACCATGTTTTAACTGATGTCTTGAGATGTTCCTTTAATATATCCACATCATTTTCCTCCCTCATGATGCCATCTATTTTGTGAAGTGCACCAGTCCCTCCTTCAGCAAAGCACCCCCACAACATGATGCTGCCTCCCCTGTGCTTCATGGTTCAGACGTTGTTCTTCGGCTTTTAAGCCTTCCCCATTTTTGCTGAGTGTTCTTTCAGGTTATGTCAATATATGACTCGTTTTACTGTGGATATTGATACTCTTGTACCTGTTTCCTCCAGCATATTCACAAGGTCCTTTGCTGTTGTTCTGGGATTGGTTTGCACTTTTCGCACCAAAGTACGTTCTTCTCTAGGAGACAGAACGCGTCTCCTACCTGAGCGGTATGACGGCTGTGTGGTCCCATGGTGTTTATACTTGCGTTCTATTGTTTGTACATATGAACGTGGTACCTTCAGGCGTTTGGAAATTGCTCCGAAGGATGAACTAGACTTGTGGAGGTTTACAATTCTTTTCTGAGGTCTTGGCCGATTTCTTTTGATTTTCTCATGATGTCAAGCAAAGAGGCACTGAGTGTGAAGGTAGGCCTTGAAATACATCCACAGGTACTCCTCCAATTGACTCAAGTGATATCAATTAGCCTATCAGAAGCTTCTAAAGCCATGACATCATTTTCTGGAATTTTCCAAGCTTTTTAAAGGCACAGTCAACTTAGTGTATGTGAACTTCTGACCCACTGGAATTGTGATACAGTGAATTATAAGTTAAATAATCTGTCTGTAAACAATTGTTGGGAAAATGAATTGTGTCATGCACAAAGTAGATGTCCTAACCGACTTGCAAGAATTATAGTTTCTTAACAAGAAATATGTGGAGTGGTTGAAAAACGAGTTTTAATGACTCCAATCTAAGCGTATGTAAACTTCCGACTTCAACTGTATATACAGTATATATATTTCTTATACCTCTCAGATATAGGACAGACACTTCAGATGAAACTTCCTAGATAGTATTTTTGGGATCTTTTGTTCCATGAAGTGAATCTGTTATTCAATGCATTTGTATGGGGCTAACAGCAGTAAGGTCAAATAACATTTTGCATTCATTTTTATTTTTTTTATTTTGGGGGGGATACTTCAAGAGGTCTTAATATTCCAAATCAAATAGCAAAATGATCCTTGGTATGACCTTCTTAAAACAATTCCACAGCTTAGTAGATCCCGCCCCCAAGGCTGTTATATTGATGTCTGATGTCAGGATGTTAATCCCTTTCACTTCTTACCAGACAAGTTTAGCATCAAAAGGTCAACAAGTGCAAATATAACTTTATTCTCCTACACAATCATGTTATGCAGACTTCTTTCAAACTTTATCATGTATGTGATCTGATCAGGAACAAATGTGGTCACAAGCGGTCAGGAAAAACTAATGTCCCTAATCCCCCAGATTACAAAAATTCAGATTCAGTAGGACAAAAATACCCTTGAAAGATGTTGAGTGCTACAAAGGTCTTCTTTGGTTACACCCATTCAGGAGAGTCAATTCATAGAAGTGCATTTATGTCCAATTTCCCTCTACACGCCACCTCTCCTTAATTACCTTTGAACTTTTTCAAAAGGAAGCGAGAGGGGGCATGGGAGAAAGGACCCAGGATGAGATCAAATCTAATTAATTGCCATTCTCTTCCTCCCCCTTCTTCTCCTCCTCCTCTCCTTCCACACCTGTTTCCTCATAATCCTCATCCTCCTTTTCTTCCTCATCAGAGTCCTCACTTTGTAAGGTGGGTTCTGTTTTTTATTTGATGATGCCTAAAACAGTAATGCGGTTTGGGTCCCAGACACAGGTCTCTTCTAAACCACTCTTCACCATGCCACAGTTAGGAGGAACCCAGGCTGAGTCGTAACCTTCGTCATGCCAAGTCTTCTGCAAAGGGTGGTCTTGGCAGTCTGTTGTCTTCACCTTGCCCACATTGACTTTAACTCTGATGACAACCTTCTGGTGTTCAGTGCGGTCCAGGTGTATCCACTAGCCTCCTCCAGGTCCCGGCTTAGATACACACCCTGCCCCAACATGCCACACTTGGACGGATAAAAACCTTTGGTCAGGATTTTACATATAGTTTTCTCAAAGGTTCCGTGGTACATTTTGTAGACCATGCCATTCCGTAGCCTTGCCAGACAATAAATACACGTCAATAAGCATATCACATTTAAGTTGAGTATATTGCTAAATAAGATATTTGAGTATTTCAAATAAGGCATTATTATGGATGTTATTGTTGAATATTCTCGAGACTACATTAGAAGAAAAGAATCACGTGTCAAGAGACATGTCCATGTGGTGTCTCTGAAAGGTGCACAACCAACCATAATAGTTCCTACACCATTTCCTCATTACAAAAGCATTAACAAGAAGTTGTACGTAACATTGTCTGAGCCTTGCTAGAAGAGCACTTATCGGCCCTCTCTTGAACGCAGCTCTCTCCAACCCATCGTTCCTACACCATTGTCTAATTAGAAATGCATTAAGGACAGGTTGTAAAAGTGTGTACGTCTGACCCTCAGAAGAAGAGCTCTTATCAGCCCGCTCTTGAACGCAGCTCTCTCTGCTTCTCCTGACTGCAAGCCAGTCTGGTATTGATTTCTCATTGGCTGATTTGTTTAACGACCCAGAGGCGGTTGTTATTACCTTGTGAGGGAGTAAATTCTGCCTTAACTGCTGTTTGCTGCTTCGATTGGGCATTTTACTGTTTTACAATACCTGCATTTATTGGTTTGTGACTACAGAGAAGTACATTTCAATGCAGGCACTGTAGCTAAAAATAGTCCAGTTTTGAAAAATGGTAATACTCTACTTGATGTATGGACTGTATGAGGATATTGAAATATTAATCTCAGTTCACCCAAAACTAAAGTCTTGTGTAATGGGTCAGCTGCTCAATTAGATTCTGGGTCCAGAAATGTTAAGAGAAGAGATTAAGAGATGCTAGAATTAGGAGCAGAACCTGAATGAGGAGCTTCACCCTCTCTTTGAAAGTTACAGGCAAGTCCCATACCCTTCTGAAATTTGAAAGGTGCTTAACACCTGCGAAATCGTGATTTGTCCAAATAACCAGTGATGAAAAACACAGAACTACTGCTGCTCGTTAGCTATCGGTGGCCATAGTAGAAAAACAGATCTACGGTACCATGTATGTCTACGTGGGCTGTTCACCAGAGATTATTGACAGATTGTTATTGTTCACGGTCATGATGCTTTCACAAACAAGTATGAAATAACTGTAGTAATTGACTGAGCCGCTCTTGTTGATGCAATATATAAACTAATTTTCATATAATAACACAAAGCTAAATAAAATACAATCATGACAAATGGGTCAGCTGTAGCAAATCCATTTCCTTTGTACATCTGCTTTGAATGGGATCTGCAATACTTTAAATAAATATTTAATCCGACATTTTCTTCCATTGACACGCTCCATTACTTCAAATAGCCTCCTTCCAAAACAGTCTGTGTGCTTGTGTGTGTGTGTGAAGGTGTGGGTGTGTTTGGGTTACAGGTTAGGGTTAAGTTTAGGGGTCAGGGAAATTAGGATTTTGAATGGAAATTAATTGTAGATCATGTTGTGTATTTGGCTATGCCGGATTAAGTGATATGACATGCTATTCTATAAATAATTTATCCTTAATTAATATCACCTGATTGAGCTAATCATGTAAATGTAATTAACTAGAGAGTCGGGCACCACAAAATAATATTTATAGAGCTGTTATCTTCCGAATAAACTCTTAAAGACCTAGTAATATTTTACATCCATAGCAGTCAATATCAATCGTCATCTTACTTCAGTCTCATCTGAAAGTTGTAAATTCTTGGTTATCTGCAAGAACCCTGGCTAACAATTTGAATCAGCAATACAAAATTGTGTTTAATCATTTATTTACGAAATACATAACTAATCACACAGAATTACACATACACATAATTAAATCATAACTTGATTACAAATTACGTCATAAAGGAAAACTTCCCTGGCGGGTGGAACAGATATGACAGCTTGTTACACAAAAGAAAAGGGGCTGGGTTGATTGAAAGATCAGGAAGACTGAGGAACGAAGGGCGAAGCTGTGCTATCGTAAATACAGTATCTTATGCATTCTAAATTACCACCCATTTGGAAAAGGAAAATGCAATAAATATTTACTCTGAGCTGCGCTTCGTTAAGTTGGTGGTAGATGGAAGGCCGTGTTGCCCAACCGAGTCCTTTGAAGAATGTCTCTGGTGATCAATTGTATATGTTGTAGTAACGTCATTCTGTGGTAGACGGGATACTCAGTCTGTTCCTTACTAACCTGCGTTTGCAGCTGCGGTTGCTAACTCAACGGCTAGGAGGTATCACTTCTGTAGTGAATAAGAGTTCAAAGTTCATACCATTCGCAACTAAAGCTCACGCTGATGTTGGCTTCGTTCTGTAGTTATTATCTGAATCATTATGACATAGGACCGTCATCCTACATCCACAGAACAGGAAGTTCTATTGTCGTCAAGGGCTTATATAGGAAGGGAGAGGAGGGCGTGTTTGAAAGGTTTTATAGCCCATGTCCCTTCACAGGGGCGGGCCACTGATTGAGAAGAGCCCTATCTTATAAAAACCCACATCTCACATTTTAGAAGCTAAAATCACATTTCATCCCATCACAAATAATTTCATATTCAAACATTTAAATTGAACAACAATTCCATGTGAATCCGATTACTCTGATGTGTAGACTTTCCACTGTAGAGTTTATGTCATTGATGAGAATGTCTCAGATGCCAACCAAACTGACATCATATTCATTAAGTACCACCACATATGTTCAATTGTTCGGATTACCAGAATATAGTTAATTTCCCCCCACCTTCTGATGTTCCCAGAATCTCTATGTTAACCAAGGGTTTTGAAAATGTAACCTCAGTAGGGTAGAGAGAGGAAAAAGAGGGGAAGAGGTATTTATGACTGTCATAAACCTACCCCCCAGGCCAACGTCATGACAATCCCCATGAAGATAGAAGAACAAAACGTGTGTGTGTGTGTCTGTGTCTGATTGCCTCTGTATTGATAAGGCCACAATATCCGTCAATGCGGGTGTCAGAATATGTATTTTCATCAAGGACCCCATGCTCCCTCGTGGTTCCTGTGTGGAGAAAGTCTTAACAGGTGAGGAAGCCAGGCAGTGGAGATGGGTGAGTTGGGGGTGAAAGGGGAGACAAACAGTTAGCCAGCCAGGGAGAGGAGGGAGACAGGGGGAGGTATACAAGGGGATTTGGCGTGGCCGTGTGGTGACAGGCCGTCTGTGTGTGGTGCTGGTGGGTGAGCTAGTAGGCACACACACACATTGGGAAACACCACACACACACACACACACACACATACACACACACACAGACGTTGGGTAACAGCACACTGAGGAAAGCTCTGTCAGCAATGCTGGAGATGTGTGTCAGCCATGACCTTAGAGGATGACCACACAGATTAACAGACCAGGGCTGGACATGTTGCTGCAGTGTGTGTGTGTTTGTGTGTGTGTCTGTGTGAGTATGTGTTATACAGCTCCCCCACTGTGCAAGGATGGAGAAGGGTTGAATAATGTTTTGTGTTGTATTTGTTGTGTTATGAATGTATGAATAATACCCTGTCTGGCTAGATTGTAACACACAGTATAATGTCTGAATACGTAGATAGTCGACAGGCTTAGCTTTGTTTTCAGCCATTTCTATGGTTGTTATATTGATGTCTGATGTCAGCATGGTAATAGCTTTACCACCAAAGGTCAGCAAGTGCAAAAACATGTTAACTATCCTCTGGCTATACAGTACATGTGAAGCACTTGCAGTCTTCTTTCAACTTATATCAAGTATGATGTACCTGACCAGGAACAACTCTGGGCCCCAAAATATGTGTATCATAACCAGAGCCTGGAGTTTTTCCTGGTCAGGCCATTGTGGTCAGGAAAAAAAACGAATGTCCCTAATCATGAGCATTATCATGTCTCACACCTGTGGGACACATGTAAATGAATCACATTAATGTAAGTAAACATCTACAGAAATTACTTTCCCAAAACAACAAATTAGCTGACATTTTACAATGATGGTGGCTTCTGTCCCTCAGCCTGAGAGAGGGAGAGTAGATGTATTAAAAACACCACTGAGTTCATAGAATGGCCTGCTTATCTTCAACATGAGTCCTCCTCCTCTTCCTTATAATCCTCCTCTCCCTCCACCTCCTCTTCTTCATAATCCTCCTCAGTGTCCCCATCCGCTTCCTCCTCTTCTTCTCCCTCCTCCTCCTCCTCCTCAGTGTCCCCATCCGCTTCCTCCTCTTCTTCTCCCTCCTCCTCCTCCTCAGTGTCCACATCCGCTTCCTCCTCTTCCTCTCCATCCTCCTCCTCCACCTCCTCAGTGTCCCCATCTGCTTCCTCCTCTCCCTCCACCCCCTCTTCCTCATAATCCTCCTCCTCTCCCTCTCCCTCCACCCCCTTTTCCTCCTCTTCCTCCTCCTCAGTGTCCTCTTCATCCTCCCCCTCCTCTTCCTCATCAGTGTCCTCACTTTGTAAGGTGGGTTCTGTTTTTGATTTGAAAGTGTCTAAAACAGTAATCCTTTTTGGGTCCCAGACACAGGTCTCTTCTAAACCACTCTTCACCATGCCACAGTTAGGAGGAACCCAGGCTGAGTCGTAACCTTCGTCATGCCACGTCTTCTGCAAAGGGTGGCTTTGGCGGTCTATTGTTTTCACCTTGCCCACATTGACTTTAACTTTGATGACAACCTTCTGGTGTTCAGTGAGGTCCAGGGGGTATCTACTAGCCTTCTCCAGGTCCCGGCTTAGATACACACCCTGCCCCAACATGCCACGGTTGGACAGACAAAAACCTTTAGCCATGATTTTCTGTGCAGCCCACCAAGACGTGCCATGGTACATGATGTAGATTCTGCCATTCCGTGGCCCTGATAGACCCATTCTTCGTGCCCCAGCAGAAGTAGTAAAGTAATCTCTTCTCCACATGGCCATATCCTCCCCAATTTTAAGGAGTTCCCTCCCTGACCACAAATAAGTGTGTCAATGCACAATACTGCAGAACTGGACGAGTAAGAAAGGGGAAATTAGTCTGACTAGGTAATATAAATATATAGAAGGAAATAAACTACATTTTACCTACAGCATATCAAAACAGAGTATAAAACAGCTGCAATTTGAAAAGGTTAAGTTGGATAAAATACTCACCAAAAAACGTCCAAGTTTTATGGTTCTATATTAGTTAGTTCACTTAATGACAGATCGGTGTGGATCTCTGAAGGGTGATTCAGGTAAAAGTGATTCACTAGACAGATTACTTTACACCAAATAAAGTTGTTACTGGTACAAGGTATATAAATAGAAGTTATCTGTCTTCCTTTCGTTTTCAGTCATACAGGAAGTCACATGATGTCTCCTGGCCAAATAAGGTAAAAAGGGGCAGTTATTTTGTAATTAGAGTTTACGCCACCCCTTTCTCTCCCTCTCTCTCTCTCTCTCTCAAATGGCTGCCTGGTATTTGAATTCAGCACTAGACTCACCCTTCACTGGCTGTATCTGCCTACTGAAGAGACTGGCTTTATGGACAACCATAACTTGCACAAACCACTTTTTAAACTTTGTGTTTGTATTTTTAGTGAAAATGTAGTGTGATGTTTCTAATGATACAGGATGTACCATGTCTTAGTCATAAAGGAGGTTATAACAGAGTTGTTTTATCTGGGGAACAACACATATTGTAATCTTTGTATTTTTAACCAGAATTTAGGCCATGTATTGTAACCAGGGTACAGAGTTTTTCAGCAGACTAAGGCCCAAGTGATGAACACTGTATAGTCCCTGTACTGTTCCAGCCAGGGTTGTGTTTCATTATGCAGCCAGCCCTGCGCACTGCGTCTCTTCATAAAGGAGGTGTCAAATGGCCTCTGCAGTAGCTACAGTACTATCCCGGACCGCTATTGGTAACTGGTACAGGATCTCTGCAGACCGCTACTGTGTGTGTGTGTGTGTGTGTGTGTGTGTGTGTGCGGGCGGGCGTGTGTGCGCATGCACACCCAAAATTAACGTTAGCAAGAGTTCAACTAGAATATAGAAGGCAAGTCACACTCTGTTCAATTCCAATTCCATATCATTTCAGCGCCACATGCGTGTCTGTTAGTGTTGATTCCAATCCTCTTTAACACCGACTCCTATCCTGCCACAGTGTCGTCTTAAAGTGCCCTTCACAACCCTAATAAGGAAGCCCACAATGAGGTAGCGTCTTAGAAAGAGAAAACTGCTAAGTCCTAATGGGGCCTGTTGTCCCCAGGAGCCACTGGAGAGATGGACAATACTCTACCCTCATATGGCTTTTAGACAGAATAGAAATATGCCTCTGAGATGAACAAAAGTCACCTTCCACAAGTCTCCCACACTGTATTAATCTCCCACATTGTATTTAAGATGATTATGTAAAGGGGAGTAATCTATCTTAATGGAACTGGGCAGATCACAGGAGCATTTGGGTTGGTGTTACCGTGGGAAAATAGGAGTGTGTGTGTGTGTGTGTGTGTGTGTGTGTGTGTGTGTGTGTGTGTGTGTGTGTGTGTGTGTGTGTGTGTGTGTGTGTGTGTGTGTGTGTGTGTGTGTGTGTGTGTGTGTGTACATGCATTTAGCAGTAATAGGCTGACACACGGTTTCTAATGACTGGCCTATACTGAGGAGCTGGCGCTGGAGCTTTCACATGACCCGATGGTATAACTGACTAGATTAATGTTGTTAGTCACTGTACAGTGGGTTGGAGAAGGACCAGAGGTTATAAGAGCTGGACAGTGGGTTGGAGAAGGACCAGAGGTTATAAGAGCTGGACAGTGGGTTGGAGAAGGACCAGAGGTTATAAGAGCTGGACAGTGGGTTGGAGAAGGACCAGAGGTTATAAGAGCTGGACAGTGGGTGGGTTGGAGAAGGACCAGAGGTTATAAGAGCTGGACAGTTATAAGAGCTGGACAGTGGGTTGGATAAGGATCAGAGGTTATAAGAGCTAGACAGTGGGTTGGAGAAGGACCAGAGGTTATAAGAGCTGGACAGTGGGTTGGAGAAGGACCAGAGGTTATAAGAGCTGGACAGTGGGTTGGAGAAGGACCAGAGGTTAGCAGAGTCGAAATTCTGTGCTGTGAGTGAGAGAATGTTTACTGTGTGGGTTGATGTGACATGAGGGAGAATTTAGTAGATGGAGGTATTTGTGTGATTGCTGGTATCAGAGATTTAGTGTGGAGATGTGTGGAGATGTGAGATGTCCGTTGGAGTCTCAGGGTGTGAATATATACATGCCTGAGTACATGTGTGCCTACGTGTGTGTCACTATCTGTGTGTCTTGACACACCTGGCCTGCAGGGTGGGAATCAGCAGGGGTGTTCCATGTTGTTCCTCTGATGTCACAGTCAGTCCCCCGCTGTGATGCTATTGCAGCAGCATTCTGCAGACAGGGCACTGATTGGACCAGCAGCCTCTCTCTCAGTACACTCCTTAGGGGCTGGATGGGCTGACACGCTCATTGTGCCTCAAGACTGTCCTCGGGACATTGTGTTCCCATTCGCAGATACTTATACACACACACACACACACACTCACACAGCTACGTGCATATGGACACACACACACAAACACACAGAAAGCTTTCAGTGAGGCTTGTCTACCTGCAGAAAGGCCCAATAGATAACTGCATGTATTGTCATGTATTAGTGGATTCTCTGCATCCTCTGGTGTCATTGATCTAAATTGCATGTGAGAGTGAAAGCCCATCTGTCTGGAAAATCTGAAATCTGAAAATAATCCCCTCTTGCACTGCTGTGGACACAAAATATCAATAGTTTGTCTGTGAGAAGAGCCAACGGTGCATTTAGCCTACACACACACACACACACACACACACACACACACACACACACACACACACACACACACGCACACACGCACACACACACACACACTGTACGGTAGCTGATGTTTGGCAAGAGCGTGAACACATGTTAGAAAACAGTTGATAACATATTCATTTCCTGCGGCGCTAAGAAATAAGAATTCAATAAATAAATAACATTAACAGGAAAGCAAGTACTAATTAAAATTGCTATATGAAGTATCTAGAAAAGACACATCTCTAAAAAACGGAACATTGTGTCTCATCTGTCCTCTCCTCCTGTTTAGTCCAAAGCCATTAGCTTTGTTTCCTCCCTCCTTTCCCTCCGTCCTTCCATCTCCCTGTTTTGGTTTGTTTGTTTGATTCATATAAAATGCATTGGTTTTGCATCCATAATTGTCATTAAAACCATCCAAGCCCCAATATAATGACTCCCTACATTTTAAATGGCCGTCAATTATCGCTGCGGTAACCTCATTAGTGAATCCGATCACACGCATGTTGGGCCGGGCGCTGTCTCAGAGGTGTGTGTGTGTGTTTTTGTGTGTGTGTGTATGTGTTCCTCAGACAGAATGCTCCCCTAACGAGGAAAAAAGTGCAAAGTCATAGAGAGGACTCTCTCTCTCTCTCTACCTATCACACCCTCTATCCCTCGGTTTGCTGATGCTATGTCAGACAGCAGGGGCAATTTCTCCTCTTCATGTAGGAGGAAAGACAGATTGACTATAAATAAGGCATTTTACAGTGATTTAAATAGTTGATATTGATTTCAAGTGAATTAGCCATTGTTTAGCTATATAAGAGTTATATACTGTATGTGGTATTTTAGCTGGACAATACATTGTTAATCCACTTCTTAATGTAGGTCATTAAGGTTAGTTCGAGGATGTGGGCTTTTATTGTGTTTAAAGCTTTTGCAAGCATCTGACAAATGTTCAGATATTCTCTCAAATCAGTATGACAAAGCTTAACTGGCGTTCATTTCACGACTGCATTGGAAGCGACATGACAAATACTGACACTCACTATTCTCTGGTTTATTGGGAGTAAAGTCACAGCCAAAATACCTAATTAATTAAATCAATGTATTAATTACCAATCGAGAACCAGTGTCCAGTTACATTAATCAGATGTTCGATGTCACTTCCTTTGCTGGGTGTCATCGTTTTCCTGTCATTGGGGTGTGTTTGTGTGTGTGTGTGTGTGTGTGTGTGTGTGTGTGTGTGTGTGTGTGTCAGTGGGGTGCAGTGACGGTTCCAGACAGCACTGCCACGTCCCGGTGCGTTAGGGGGCCGTGTTCAGATGTTGGGCAGGATGGATGATGGGGATGTTATCCTCGATTTAGACACCGCCAGGGTGTGGAGACTAGAGCCTCTTCAGCATGCAGGTTAGAGCTGCAGTGTATAAGAGGACACACACACTGCAAAGCATTTACACACACACACACACACACACACACACACACACACACACACACACACACACACACACACACACACACACACACACACACACACACATACACACACACACACACAACCACACACAGTTAGACACACATGCACACACAGGAGCGCACACACACACTTCCCCTCTGTCTTCCCTCACACCTCCTCAAATCAATATTGAGATTGGATTTGGCTACCCCCCCTCGCTCCTTGGTGGTTCCTTTGATTGGGCTTGGCAGACTGATGTGTTCGGAGGGGGGCGAGGGGAAGTGTGGGTGTGGGTGCGTGTCCTCCTCACACTCAACAAGAGCGTACTTCTTTCTCTGAAAAACCCACAAGTACTTCTATTCAAATACTTATTAGTAGTGTTACTGTGGTAGGGGACTTAGACCGGCATCCATCCACAACAATACAAACATCCTTCAGCTACAAGGGTGTGTATCATATGAGTTCTACTGAATATGACATATTGCAATCCAAGCTCTGCTGGGAGATCAGCCATACTAAAAACACCACGCAGGGACTTGTCATGAAATTCAGTTTTTTTGTCAAACACACTGAATTGTGCATATGGGTCACTCAAAACAGACCGATCACTTTGAGTTGTGAATTTGCAAACCTACAGAACCGGTATTGAGAGATGTCTGTGTTCCTTTTAAGGCCAGCTGTCTGTTACTATTCGTCTCAGAAGAGAGTTTACATAATACCCTCTACTTCCTATGTTTTTAACTTTCTGGGCCTGAACTTATTGCAGTGAGCCGTACTCGTTCAGGCACACCGTAGCCTTGTGTTTCATGGCGGACACAAGCTTTTCTTATTGGACAAGGTCAGGTAGTCTCTCCCTGTTTCAATCTGTTTTCTTACATTTCCTGCCTAATGAACAACACCCTGATACCCTTCCCTACCATTGTGTGTAGCCGTGAGGCTAGTACATTAAATATGCGTCCCAAATGGCACCATATACCCTACATAGTGCACTACTTTTGACCAGAGCCCTAAGGGACTAGGATTGCATTTGGGACGCAACCAATGACTTCAATGCTTCCCTTGACCTGTAAGCCGTTCGTTCGCTTCCCATCTCCACTAATCACAACTGACGACACACGACTAGCCATTTCCCCTGCCGGCACCTGACAACAAGACGTCTGTATACAAGCATAAAACGACAGTACCGGTAATACATTCACCACTCCGTAACACCACATCTGGGACTCTGTATGGGAGGGGTGTAGAGGTGTAGAGGGCCTGTTAATGGTGGGGATGATTTTTTACATTTTAAGAGGCTTGTTTTGCTATTTGAGACAACCGGGGTCTAGCCTCTTAGGAGAACATGATGAAGAGGTTTCCCACCTGGAAGGGTAGGTGATCTGTGGGTTCGCCACACAGACAGTTTATTGTCCCACATTTTTTAAACCCCATAATGGTCAACTAGCTTTGTCATGGTATAACAACAGATTTAGATTGCTTGCGTTCCAATTAAATCGATATCTCTCATTAAATTAAATCCACGGCAATACTTGTTCAGCAGTAACTACTGCCACCATTGATCTGACGGTATGACACATCAACAACAACCAATTAAAGCTACGTCGCTATATAAGAGATCTACTGTACCCTCTATATTATGTGAACTGATCTATAACACAGCCCTTCACATGTTATTCTGCTGTATGATAGTCTTCCTCCCTTGTTTACCGCTGCCCAGCCAGGAGAAAATCAATACCAAGCCTTTGACAGGTCCCTAAACAGCCCAGCCTCCAATATTTACTGGTGTCGAGGTGCAGCCCTGCTTTGTCCCATCTCCATCTCCATCACTCCCTCCACCCCAGGTTGATATTTCTGCCCCAGTCGGGTCACTTCATCACTGGGTCTGACATGCTGATAGATCCCACACAGACTGAAGGGATGGAGAACTGGCCTGGTTCTCTCCTCCTGCTATCACCCATCACGGACATACACACACACACACACACACACACACACACACACACACACACACACACACAAAGACACACACACACATGAACACACACAAAATCTCACAGAACACACACACACAGAGACACACACACAGGCATGCACACAGCTCTAACCATCACGACCTGGGCCTGTTTAATCGATGCAGAGCCAAATGGGTCCTGGAAAAAGCCATTTAGTGGTGTGTTGTTGACACGGCAACTCGCAGACATTCAGACGGCTGGTTTGATGATAAAGCTTCCTGTCTGAAAAGAGAGGGAGGAGGGAGGGAGGGAGGAATGGATGGATGGAGCATCAGTAACAAGGACGCAGAGAGAGAGATGGGACACATGAGAGAAGGAATCTGGGGCAGGGGAGAGGCTGTGTGTTGTGGTGGGGAGGGGTTGATGTGTGAGATCAAAGGAGGTATCAGAGGAGCAAAGGGGGATTAAAGGGTGTGTGTGTGTGTGTGTGTGTGTGTGTGTGTGTGTGTCTGTCTGTCTGTCTGTCTGTCTGTCTGTCTGTCTGTCTGTCTGTCTGTCTGTCTGTCTGTCTGTCTGTCTGTCTGTCTGTCTGTCTGTACAATCACAGGGTCACAGAGTGTGTCATATCCACTAACCAGACATCTAAAAAGCTCCAATGTCAAATTTGCCAAAGAACTGGGAAATGTCACTGTGTTGGACCCAAATCAAAATCTAGCTCTATCGTTTCCACCAGGGAGGCAGTGACCTCTGTGATTCTCAGGAGGGATACAGTATATTTGATGTGAATAAAGAAAGACGCAGGTTGTGTTTATGTGCATATGCAGATATAGTACAATGCATTTTACAAAGACCTTTGGCACGTGGAGAGAGAGAGAGAGAGAGAGAGAGAGAGAGATCCGAGGATAGAAATAGAGAGGGATGAGAGACAGAAACTGATTGACAGAAAGAGAAAAACTACGGTGTGCTGTCAGTATCAGTGCCACATTACAATGATGTGTTCTTGTGTTAATGTTTGTGTATGCCTTTTTTGCATGTACATTTGTGCACGCCCACACAGGGGGAATATGGTGGAAAACTAAGACAGAACTTAGCCTGATTGACAGTTACTTAGCTGAGCCTGTGAAGGCTGGCTGATGTTACATGAGAGAGGCCTGAGAGAGTGAGACAGAATGAGAGAGGTAGAGGGAAACAGAATGAGAAGTGGAGGGAGACAGAATGAGAGACAGAAAGAGAGAGAGCTAGCTAGCCATGTTGTTGTGCTGTCTGGATCAGTCAAATGCTAGATAAGGACATTGTAGGGGGAAGGGAAGGGAGATATGTGTTATGACATTGGCCTTACATGGGCCCCTCCCTCTCTCTCTCTCTACCTCTATCTCTCCTTTTCTCTTCAACGTCCCTTACCTCTCTCTCTCTTTTTTCTCTCTCTCTCTTCCTCTCTATCAACATCGAGAGATAAGCCCAAACAAATCTGTCAAAGCCTTTGCCTGCCTGCCTGTCTGTCTCATTGGAAAGGTACCTGTTCGTCCTCATTCCATCAGACACTAATGACATGTTGAAGCACACCACACAGATGAACAGATTATGGTGTGTGTGTGTGTGTGTGTGTGTGTGTGTGTGTGTGTGTGTGTGTGTGTGTGTGTGTGTGTGTGTGTGGTGTGTGTGTGTGTGTGCGTGTGCGTGTGCGCGTGTACACCTGAGAATATGAATATCTGACCCATCGTCCCCTGGCATTTTAAAAACTTCAAAATGATCTCATCAGTGAATATTGTGTATTGAATTGCAACTCCTGGATGCCGTTGCCCCTGCCAAAGCAGATGGCGTTAGTTGTAATGTATAATAATGAACTATCATAGGTGTATTGATGGAGATGGTTATTCCTATACCTTAGAGCTTTTTGACTGAGTCACCAGAAAGGTACTGTGGGCCCCATGGAACACATTATTACTCCGTGTGAAAGTCACATTCTCTGAAATCATTACCGAAATGCACTGCAGTTCATTTTTCCCAGTCGCCTCATTCTTCTCCAACTTGCAATGTAATGTACTCAGCATACAATAGATATTTTTTGGCAGCCGTTGCATATCGCTTTTGGTACATGGGGATACGTTGTTTCTGTGGCAGTGGGAAATGCACAATTGTTTCCAGGATATTTTTAGGGGCTAATTAAAGGCACACAGAAAATGGACTTGCGATGACGTGTCACGACCTGTAGGATACAGAGCTGTCCTGAATATCCCCCGGGGATACATCATGGCTTTCATTTCAGGGCCCCGCAGCGAACGTACCATAGTGAAATGATTCGAAATTGAGTTTTATTTCTCTGTAGGGCTATTTGAGTCTGTGGCCCTGTGCCTAATTTGTCACTTTGGGAGTAAGAAGCAAAATGGTACCACAGGTTGAATCCTGAAGCCCAATGGAGTTTGGTTGCAGTATTTGGGAGAAAGTCCTCACCACATGACAGATGGATTAGCTTTGCAGCTATACTACACAAAATGCACAGAAAATGGCTAATTATTGCTAGCCATATCGGTATGTCCTCCCTTTCATACTGAAACCATTTAGGCCTATCGATGTCACAAGCTAGTCAAAGTCAATTTGTTTATTAAGTTAAATCTATAGCCTTGTAATGCACTAGTCTATAAGCTGAACCTATAGATATCATGTTAAAAGTTAAAAGTGTGTTTGTTCATTGAGTTAAATCTGCCAGTAATAGGAGAGAGAGAGAGAGAGTTAGCATTATCGCTAAGCAAGTGTATGTCGGCATCAGTAGGCATTAGCGTTTAAAGGGAGTGAAAAGCTACAAAGTGCAGCTGTTAGCTAGCTAGTCGTGTTGTTGTGTTGTTGAGTTCAATCGAATGCTAGATAATGACATTGTAAGGGAATGGGAAAGGAGGTTAGACACAGTGCAACAACACGAAGCACAGTGGTGTTTTAGTGTTTAATCAACAGATGGTGGGTGGGAAGAGGATGGCTTATAGCTTCAGCTTTGTCCTTCGATTTTTGAGAGAGATAGCTTTGAATGTTTACGGAAATTCAGGGCAATATATATTGCGGATCATCAGTTTGGCTAATCACTTTGTCCACTCACTGTGTGCTTTGTTTCTGAGGTTGTTGTGAAGCTATCTAAAGGCCAGATCTGTTCTGGCAGACTGACAATCGGCCAGAAGGGCATTTTCAATCATTAGACAATGCCAATTCCTTATTCCACTGGTAAGTGTTATCTCATCCAATACAAGTGACATTATCTTGTTGCAATCCAGTGGCGAAAATCAAACCGAATTCATTAGTTGACAAATATCAATAGGGGCTATTTTCCTTGGTTAGGCATAGAATACACGTGAGCAAATGATGTCATAGTCATGGGAGCTTTAGGCTGGCCACTCTCCCACATCTAGAAGAGACAGAGGTCTTTTCCTCCCACCTTCCCTTCCTCCATCCCCGCTTTTCACTGGTGGGTCACTTCTTCCCTCCTTCCTTCACTCCATCCCTCCTTTTCAGTGGTGGTTCTCTTCATCCCTCCTTCCCTCCCCCCCATCTCTCCTTCTCAGTGGTGGGTCTCTTCCTCCCAGATCAGCCCCCTGCTCTTCTCTATCTGCAGCTGCCAGTCACAACATATCAACCTGTGATAATAACAGTATGACACTGCCACACCTAGCTTCCTGTCGCCTTGCCATGCCACGTGAGGGCTTCCTCTTCCTGTCGCCTTGCCATGCCACGTGAGGGCTTCCTCTTCCTGTCGCCTTGCCATGCCACGTGAGGGCTTCCTCTTCCTGTCGCCTTGCCATGCCACGTGAGGGCTTCCTCTTCCTGTCGCCTTGCCATGCCACGTGATGGCTTCCTCTTCCTGTCTCCTTGCCATGCCACGTGAGGGCTTCCTCTTCCTGTCGCCTTGCCATGCCACGTGAGGGCTTCCTCTTCCTGTCGCCTTGCCATGCCACGTGAGGGCTTCCTCTTCCTGTCGCCTTGCCATGCCACGTGAGGGCTTCCTCTTCCTGTCGCCTTGCCATGCCACGTGAGGGCTTCCTCTTCCTGTCGCCCTGCCATGCCACGTGAGGGCTTCCTCTTCCTGTCGCCTTGCCATGCCACGTGAGGGCTTCCTCTTCCTGTCGCCTTGCCATGCCATGTGAGGGCTTCCTCTTCCACCCACACCTGAGAGAGAGGGGGGATGAAGGGGGTGAGAGAGAAGAGGAGGAGACAGAGAAATGGGTCGAGAAATCGAGAAAGGTGTGACTGTGAAGTTGTGAGGTTCTACCATGAGAGATTGCATCTGACATCCAACATTCGGTGTGGAAGTATCATTCCTTGCTCGTCCTCAACACTAGTCAGAAAAAGTTCAACTTTACAAAAACACTGTTCAGCCCCACAGTTACAAAACAAGCTGACCTCTCATGCATTAATACACTGGCAAATTTGGGGTATTTGGTATGTTATTAGGATCCACATTTGCAGTTGCAAAAGCAGAAGTTACTCTTCCTGGGGTCCAACACAGAACATGAAACATGACATAATACAGAACATTAACAGCTCAAGGACAGAACTTCATAAATAAATAAATAAATACAAAAGGCACACGTAGCCAACATATCAATACATACACACAAACTCTTTAGGTCAAATAGGGGAGAGGCATTGTGCCGTGAGGTGTTGCTTTATCTGTTTTTTAAAACCAGGTTTGCTGTTCACTATAGCAATATGAGATGGAACGGAGTTCCATGCAGTAATGGCAATATATAATACTGTACACTTTCTTGAATTTGTCCTGGGTTTTGGGATGTGAAAAGACCCCTGGTGTGTATGTGTGTGTGTCAGAGCTGTGTGTAAGTTGACTATGCAAACAATTTAGGATTTTCAACACATTCATGTTTCTTATAAAAATAAGTGATACAGTCAGTCTCTCCTCAACTCTTTATTCTTAACCAAGAGAGACTGACATATTTATATCAGCCCTCTGATTACATTGAAGAGCGCTCTGTTCTGGACCAGCTACAGCTTAACTAGGTCTTTCCTTGCAGTACTCGACCACAAGACTGAACAATAATCAATATAACACTAAACTAGAGCCTGAGGACTTGCTTTTTGGAGTGTGGTGTCAAAAAAACAGAGCATCTCTTTATTACGGACAGACCTCTTCCAATCTTTACAACAATTGAACCTATATGTTTTGACCATGACAGTTTACAAACTAAGGTAACGCCAAGTAATTTAGTCTCCTCAACTTGCTCAACAGCCACACCATTCATTACCAGATTCAGCTGAGGTCTAGAACTTAGGGAATTATTTGTACCAAAAACAATGCTCTTAGTTTTAGAGATGTTCAGGACCAGTTTATTACTGGCCACGCATTCCAAAACAGACTGCAACTCTTTGTTAAGGGTTTTAGTGACTTCATTAGCTGTGGATAATTTGCATAATTTGTGTTTCTGCCCATAATATAATTTAAAGTTACATCCAAAGTTTAAATCATTGATCTTGACATCATAATACAGGTTCTTCTTCTTTTTGTTGCGTTTTAGTCACATCATTTCTCAGTTACAGTCATCCAGTCAGATGTGCAGCCAGACTTATTAGCCACTCCTTTTGCCCCGTCTCTTTCAACCATACAGCTTTTCAATTCCTCATCAATCCATGGAGCCTCAACAGTTCTACCAGTCAGTTTCTTAACAGGTGCATGTTTATCATTAATTGGAAGAAGCAATTTCAGAAATTCATCAAGTGCAGCATCTGGGTGCTCCTTTTAATCACATCAGACAAACAAATATTTTTAACATCATCCACATAAAAGTAACAGCAAAATATTTTGTGTGATTTCCTAAATACTATTTTAGGCCCAGCTTTTGGAAATGAGGTTTTCCTGGATATAGCCACTATATTGTGATCACTGCATCCAATGGGTACGGATACAGCTTTAGAACAAAGTTCTACAGTATTAGTACAAATGTGATCAATACATGTGAATGATGTTGTTCCTGTAGTGCTTGTAAACACCCTGGTAGGTTGATTAATAGCCTGAACCAGATGACAGGCACTGGATACAGTGAGAAGCTTCCTCTTGAGCGGACAGCTTGATGAAAACCAGTTAATATTCAGGTCCCCAAGAAAGTTTACATCACATACACTATCAAGCATTTCACACATATTATTTAGACTGTTAACACTTGGTGGCCTATAGCAACACCCCAAAAGAAAAGGCTTTAGATGTGCCAGGTGAACCTGCAACCACAACACTTCAATAACACTTGACATAAGATCTTCTCTAAGCATTACAGGGATATGGCTCTGAATATATACAGCAACACCTCCCCCATAAGCATTCCTGTCTCTTCTATAGATGTTATATCCTTTTATTCTACTGCTGTATCATCAAATGAATTATCCAAGTCTCAGAAATGGCGAATATATGAATGTTAACTGATGTTAGCAAGTTATTGATTTCATTAACCTTGTTTCCAAGGCTGCATATTACTATGGGCTATTTTCAGTGCTTTCCTGGGTAGCTCATCAGAGAAAGACATAATACTGAAAAGAGCAAACAAAGCAAGAAAAAAAATATACATTCAGCAGTCCATGAATCAATTGGTGTGTTTTGTGTGTGTGTGTGTGTGTGTGTGTGTGTGTGTGTGTGTGCGTGTGCGAGTGCGTGTGTGTGTGTGTGTGTGTGTGTGTGTGTGTGTGTGTGTGTGTGTGTGTGTGTGTGTGTGTGTGTGTGTGTGTGTGTGTGTGTGTGTGTGTGTGCGTGTGCGTGTGCGTGTGTGTGTGTGTGTGTGTGTGTGTGTGTGTGTGTGTGTGTGTGTGTGTGTGTGTGTGTGTGTGTGTGTGTGTGTGTGTGTGTGTGTGTGTGTGTGTGTGTGTGTGCGTGTGCGAGTGCGTGTGCTTGCGTGCGGGGTTGAAGCTACGAACACATAGGCTTGGCTTGCTCATCCCTTCCAGGCTTATGGGAGGGAGTGTGGACAATGAGCCTGTCATAGCAGATGTAAGCCAGGTCCCCACGCTCTCTGGCAGCTTTCATGGCTGGGATAAGTTCTTCCCTCTTCTGGCGCACAGCTTCAGGATAGTCCTCATTGAGGAAGATATACGTTCCTCTCAAGTTCTTGGTTCTTTCCAGAACTGCTACCCTGAACCTCAGGTACTTGACCACTATCAGCCTGGGCCTGTCACCTGGGCCCGTGGTGTTTTTTCCAGTACTGTGGGCGCGCTCCACCTTAATCTTCCTGTGGTCCATCTTCAATTTCTCAGAGATCATTTCCATCACTTTGTCCTCAGGTCTCATGTGGAGATTCTGCAATTCCGTCCACAACCATGTTATTCCGCCTTGATGATCCCTCCCTCAAGCCTGATTTAAAAGATCCTTCACCTGTGATAGAGAGACACCACTGTCCTCAACAGTTAGAAACCATGGTATTTGTCATGGTATCTAGCAACGTAGGTTACACTGTTACTCCTCGCAATTCCAGACAGGGCAGGTCCCAGGGAAGATTGAACACAACAAACAGCAGGGATCTAGACAGCCACAATGGCTAACCACGTCACGGGCTGCGTTCAAGCCTTCAAGAAACGCTAGCTTGATAGGCAGCTAGCTAGCATCTCCTCAGACCCGGCCTTGGACGGCAGGATCACTGGACAGAGAGAAGCAGGTCCCAGCAACTGATGCCAACTGTGTCGCGGGGTCCTTAGTAGTAGCTAAAAAAAGTTTGTAGCTAGCTAAAAAGTTAGTAGCTAGCTAAAAAGTTAGCTAGCTACTAAGAAATGTTTCAATACACTTTGAAAACAACAAACTTCCCAAAACAAGCTCTCCCTCGTTCCGCGTTCAACAGTGACAAAGTGGAGAAATCATTGTCTTATTAACCAACCATCATATACTGTATGAAACATAAATATATATATATATATATATATACACATATATATATAAATGGCCTATAGATACTATGCCCAGCAGTCCTCCCTCCTATCAATGTGTGAAGTTTTCCTACCAGCAGGGAAGCAGCAGCTTGTTGTAATATTTTTTCCTCCTCCATTTACCGGACACACACACACACCACACACACACCACACACCACACACACACCACACACACACCACTCCTCCAGCTAGAGGATATATACGACGAGGAGGATTTGATAATGAGAGATCTGTATCTCCTACAGCCATTAGCCACGGCGGCGCTAACAGTCGTTAGAAGAGGTAATTAGCTGCTATTGTTCTCGAGGAGAATTGTTAACAAAATGTGCCTTATATCCGACTATGTTTGACCTACATCTAGTAAAAACGTGTTTATGTTCTGTTGTGTGGTGTAGATAGGGGGTAGTAGTCAGTTGTGTAGTTATGTACTGTGGGGGCGGGGGGTGTTTCTGGTTCATCAGTGGGGAATTATAGCACAGAGATCACAATGGGGTGTTGTTGTTGTACGTGTGGTCATGTGAGGGGCTAGCAAAGGCTATAACCAGGGCCTAGATTTGATCCTGGACAGGGAAAACCTCCTGGCTGCCATGTACAGTGCCTTCAGAAAGTATTCAGACCCATTGACTTTTTCCACATTTTGTTACATTACAGCCTTATTCTAAAATGGATTAAGCAAAAACATTTCCTCAGCTATCTACACACAACACATCATGATGACAAAGAAAAAAACAGAAATACCTTATTAGCATAAGCATTCAGACCCTTTGCTATGAGACTCTAAATTCAGCTCAGGTACATGCGGTTTCAATTGATCATCCTTGAGATGTTTCTACAACTTGATTGGAGTCCACTTGTGGTAAATTCAATTGATTGGACATGATTTAGAAAGACAAACACCTGTCTATTTAAGGTCGCACAGTTGACAGTGCATGTCAGAGCAAAAACCAAGCCATGAGGTCGAAGGAATTGTCCGTAGAGCTCCGAGACAGGATTGTGTCGAGGCACAGATCTGGGAAGTGTATCTAAAAATGTCTGCAGCATTGAAGTTTCCCAAGAACACAGTGGCCTCCATCATTCTTAAATGGAAGAAGTTTGGAACCACAAAGGCTCTTCCTAGAGCTGGCCGCCCGGCCAAACTGAGCAATCGGGGGAGAAGGGCCTTGGTCGGAGAGGTGACCAAGAACCCGATTGTCACTTGGACAGAGCTCTAGAGTTCCTCTGTGGAGATGGGAGAACATTCCAGAAGGACAACCATCTCTGAAGCACTCCAACAATCAGGCCTTTGTGGTAGAGTGGTCAGACGGAAGCCACTCCTCAGTAAAAGGCACATGACAGCCCACTTGGAGTTTGCCAAAAGGAACCTAAAGACTCTCAGACCATGAGAAACAAGATTCTCTGGTCTGATGAAAGCAAGATTGAACTCTATGGCCTGAATGCCAAGCATCGCAGGTTTCTGGAGGAAACCTGGCATCATCCCAACGGTGAAGCACGGTGGTGGCAGCATCATGCTGTGGGGATGTTGTTCAGCAGCGGGGACTGGGAGACTAGTCAGGACCGAGGCAAAGATGAATGGAGCAAAGTACAGAAAGATCCTTGATGAAAACCTGCTCTAGAGTGCTCAGGACCTCAGACTGGGGCGAAGGTTCACCTTCCTACAGGACAACAACCCTAGGCATACAGCCAAGACAACACAGGAGCGGCTTCGCGACAAGTCTCTGAATGCCCTTGAGTGACCCAGCCAGAGCCTGGACTTGAACCCGATCAAACATCTCTGGAGAGACCTGAAAATAGCTGTGAAGCAATGCTCCCCATCCAAGCTGACAAACCTTGATAGGATCTGAGAAGAATGTGAGAAACTCCCCAAGTAGAGGTGTGCCACACTTGTAGCGTCATACCCAAGAAGACTCAAGGCTGTAATTGCTTCCAAAGATGCTTCAACAAAGTACTGAGTAAAGGGTCTGAATACTTATGCCTTGTCATTATGGGGTATTGTGTGTAGATTGATGAGGGGGAAAAAACAAAATATGGAAAAAGTCCAGGGGTCTGAATACTTTCTGAATGCTTTCCGAAGGCACTGTATTGTGCCTTTAAATGTGCTCATTCAACTCTTATTCGCAACTTTTGTTTGGATTACCTAACACAAACATTTTTCAAATAGGTGAAAGTTGAAGAAGATACTGAGATGGAATAACACTACCTCTGGATAGTGGTGTAAATTCCTTAATTAACAATACTTTAAAGTACTACTTAAGTAGTTTTTTGGGTTAGCTGTACTTTACTATTTATATTTTAGACAACTTTTATTTTTACTTCACTACATTCCTAAAGAAAATATGTACTTTTTACACTATACATTTTCCCTGACACCCAAAAGTACTTGTTACATTTAAAATGCTCAGGCAGGAAAGCAATATGGTCCAATTCACGCACCTGTCAATATAATGCTTTGTCATCCCATCTGCCTCTGATCTGGCGGACTCACTATACACAAATATTGCATTTGTAAATTATGTCTGAGTGTTGGAGTGTGCGCCTGTCTGTCAGTACATTTTTAAACAAGAAAATCGTGCCGTCTGGTTTGCTTTAATACCAGGAATTCGATGTATAGCATTTACTTTTTACTTTTACTCAAGTATTATAATTGAGTACCTTTTCACCCCTGTACTTAAGTACTTTTAAAACCACTTACTTTTTTACTCAAGTAGTATTTTACTGGGTGACTCACTTTTACTTCAGTAATTGTTTATTAAAGTATGTCTACTTTTACTCAAGTATGAGTATTTTTTCCATCACTGCTTCTGTAGTATACTTGTCGTTTCTATCTATCACTCCCCCAAAGAACCTGCAGTTCAACCCTAGCTACTCTGTATGCAGTGAGCCCCCGAGTGCAAAACAGTGGAAAAGTGAATGCTTTGGTGGAAAAGAGGGATGCTTTGGGGATATATCCTTAGTGACGGGTGGTCTCTCTGTTTATGCATCCCACTGTGCCTGTGCTAGTCTGTCTCAGTTGGTTTAGATTCACCACAGGAGGCTCAGGGGTAAAAACACAACAATTTACTTTGCAGGCTCACTGAAGTAGAGTTGTTACTGTTGTGAGAGGTGGAAATTGTGGACTTTTTCCGTGTTTGGAATCTCTCCTCTGCCTGTTGAAGAACATTGAATGTCAACTTTGCTTACTGTAGTTTGTGCAATTGAATGTACATAATTTGATGCCTTCGTATGGTCGCTAAACTCAATGCAAGATTCCACAAGGCTTTGGGTGGAAAGACAAGTTGTTTTCCTTGTAAGTGAAATTGTAGAAGAAATACCGCAAAGAATTTTGAATTGATTCTATACCATCGATATCCACGACTAAGCTGCTAAACCTTGAAATGCCCCCACTGGACACGACACAGGCCTGTAACAAATCATTTGTAACAACAATGAACATCCCCTAACGTACTGGGTTTGAGTATCTGCTCGATGAACCAGTCTTACACCAAAAAGCTCCCCGAAGTCACATTTGGCACGGTCAATGAGCACGACAACTCCTCATAGACAGAAGTACAAAGCTACACACGCACGTGCACACACACACACACACACACACACACACACACACACACACACACACAGATGCAGCCCAGTGTGCTCAGTGACACGACAGAGACTACAATTCCCAGAATACCACGAGGCATCTGTTAGATGAATGCCCATATTATCTGTGTTGTGTCCCTCACTCACACACACACACACACACACACACACACACACACACACACACACACACACACACACACACACACACACACACACACACACACACACACACAGATGCAGCTCAGTGACACGACAGAGACTACAATTCCCAGAATACCACGAGGCATCTGTTAGATGAATGCCCATATTATCTGTGTTGTGTCTCTCTCTCTCTCTCTCACACACACACACACACACACACACACACACACACACACACACACACACACACACACACACACACACACACACACATACACATACACACACACATACACACATACACACATACACACACACACAGTATACTGGGCCTGTTTCCTGTCACACTAGTGCAGGAGATTTGCTGTGCGGTATGTTTTCACTCGTGGAGACCGGTGGCTGTGTGCATTTGTCTGTATTGGTATGAAATTCAGAATATGACTGTTGTACAACGTAGTTGAAGAGTAGAGTCAGTATGAATTGGACTGCTGGGTACATAAGCAGAAATTGTATTCCAGTCTTGACTTATGCCCATAGGGAAGATACACTGTATGTACATTCTAAACAGCAAACACTTCTCAATGCCAATGCATCTCCCTTCAACAAACCTCTTACTTACTGCTGGTAATATGAATACACCTTTATTCCCCTTCATAGAAATCACCAGCGGAGACCAATATATCCACTTCATACCAGAGGACGAAACGTTTATCTCTCCAGAGCTGTGTATTGTACTGATCTTAGAAGACAATGACAAGCCGTCCTGTGTGCTTTTCTTCCCAAGGTGGCGTATTAGAACTCTCAAGGCTCTTGAACACTTGAGTAATCGCTGCTCTCCGTCTTCGGCGGCCGCAGAAAGATGTTTTACAACTCTGAGGACTGGGATTTCAGCGTTTGTTTGATTCGTGCCCTTGAACGCTGCTTTGTGCTTTATCACAATCAGGCTCACTGGAATTAGAGGATGAGTGTGTTGTGTCCTGAGGGTGTGTGTGTGTGGGGGGAGGGGGTAAAGGTGGGGATCTCTGTGTGTGTGCGCGTGTGTGTGCGTGTGCGTGTGCACCAGAGAGCTTAATGTGAGACGGGAATCCGGAAGAACTTGATTATCAAACTATCAATCAAGTTTCTCTGTAGCGCCATTTTGAAAATGTTGTTTCTCTAGTCTACATGCCATAGATTCATTGCAATGAAATGTAAGATTAATTAATAACGTCTAAAAAGTCTCTCCTTGGCCTACTTTATACTAAAACTACAGTTAATCATTATATACTAAAGGCAAACCTACAGGAAAGAGATTCTTACATATCACCCCAGAAAGTTAATCCCTAAACCTCAGAGTTCATCATTAGCACATCGCGTAGCCGCCAGCAGCCTCACTAATATCCCCCTCATCACCTGGTCGTAAAAGTACACTCTTCATCTCCGTGAGATGGGTAGTAAACACTGTGTGTGTGTGTGTGGGGGGGGTGCGTGTGCGTGCGTGTGTGTCACCTCGGTCAGATGGGTTGTAAACATCCAGTGTATCTCTGTGGTGTTTATAGATTAACCTAACAACTGTCTCTCTATTTGTGTGTTCTAGATTGGAGTAGATTGACCTGTGTGACCTTGGAAAAGTGCCCTGGACAACATACACTACTCTACAGACCCAGGCAGGCGGGCAGGCTGGCAGGGGCTGGGGATGTGGCTGGACGCACTGCAATGCAGCAGAGCGGATCAGAGCAGTGATCTCGCACACACACACACACATGGACACACACACATGGACACACACACATGGACACACACACACACACATACACACATGCAGGGATGTAACCACACACCCTCCAAGGCACACATGCTCGGGAGCACACAGACACACAGTTATGCATACACGCAAACACACACACATGCAAGGACGTTAGCACATACACAAACACACACACACACTTCACGGATCAGCTGGCAGAGATGCTTCTTAATCAACCTGCGTCTGTGTCCCTGCCTCTGTCTCAGTGAAAAGCACACAGTCTCTCACCCATGACTATGCATTTCCCTGGGAGACCTGACATTGCAAATATACGTTTCCTAAACTGCATCCTGTACAGGTCCTAAACTATAAAATCATGTCAAACACTACCTAGTTCGTCTCCTTAGACCCAGAAGTATCCCTTAGTAGTGTGTGCTGTGATTATCGTGGCATCAGTAGCTTTTGAAACATTGTATATATGTTTAATGTACACTACCGTTCAAAGGTTTGGGGTCACTTAGAAAGGTCCCTGTTTTTGAAAGAAAAGCACATTTTTTGTCCATTAAAATGAAGAAAAAGCCATATCTCAGACTGGCCAATAAAAAGAAAAGAATAAGATGGGCAAAAGGACACAGACTGGACAGAGGAACTCTGCCTAGAAGGCCAACATCACGGAGTCGCCTCTTCACTGCTGACATTGAGACGGGTGTTTTGCGGGTACTAGTTAATGAAGCTGCCAGTTGAGGACTTGTGAGGTGTCTGTTTCTCAAACTAGACACTTGTACTTGTACACTAGTACTTGTCCTCTTGCTCAGTTGTGCACCGGGGCCTCCCATTCCTATTTCTATTCCGGTTTGAGACAGTTTGCGCTGTTCTGTGAAGGGAGTAGTACACAGCGTACACAGATCTTCCATTTCTTGTCAATTTCTCGCATGGAATAGCCTTCATTTCAGAAGTTTCAGAAGGTTCTTTGTTTCTGGCCATTTTGAGCCTGTAATTGAACCCACAAATGCTGATACTCCAGATACTCAACTAGTCTAACATGCTGACCAGACCGGACATGTCGCATGCGGAGCGTCGCAAAATAAATTTAGAAATCCATGTTATTCATTTATTGCACCCACACTGCTCGCGCGCGCCAACGAGCGTCTGCGATGCCAAGGGCTAAAATAGAACTCCTCTCTATTTCTGACGCAGATGGCGCTGAAAGTCCTGCCTCTCCCATCTCCTCATTGGTTTATAGAAGCAGGTACCCACGTGCCATCTCCTCATTGGTTATACCCACGTGGGTGATTGAAAGACGAACTGTTTTGCCGGTTGTCGTGGTAATACTATGAAAGTTTAGATGCCGATCACCATATAAGACCAAAGATGAAAAGGCCTGGGAGGAGAGATGACTAGAAACAATTCGGTTGACAGTTTTATGTGTGAATTAATTGTTGAGGACCTTGTGCATTTCAGGTAAAATAACAACTCAATGTTTATATCCCAGGACAAATTAGCTAGCAACAGCAAGCTACCTAAATAGAATAAATTAACGTTAGCTAGCAGGTGCAAGCTAACTGGCTAAATTGCCATACATGTTTAATGCTTTTCGACATGTCCCCAAATTAGTGTCATTGGTTCAGAGTTTGTTTTGATATTTTAACCTGCGTGTCGTGATCGCGTTTGGTGTAGGGGGACAAAACATGTATGCACGATGGCGCACGATGGCGCACGCACACAGACGGTTTGGGTTCCATCTAAAGAACGGCCAGTTTTATTGCTTCTTTAATCAGGACAACAGTTTTCAGCTGTGCTAAGATAATTTTAAAAGTGTTTTCTAATGATCAATTAGCTTTTTAAAATTATAAACTTGGATTAGCTAACACAACGTGCCATTGGAACACAGGAGTGATGGTTGCTGATAATGGGCCTCTGTACGCCTATGTAGATATTCCATAATAAATCAGCCGTTTCCAGCTACAATAGTCATTTACAACATTAACAATGTCTTCACTGTATTTCTGATCAATTTGATGTTATTTTAATGGACAAAAAATGTGCTTTTCTTTCAAAAAGAAGGACTTGTCTAAGTGACCCCAAACTTTTGAACGGCAGTCTATATAGCCTCAGTATTGTTATTTTATTGTGTTCATTAAAAATATATATATTCATTTTTTACTTTACATTGTCTTAACTCTATTTTCTTAAAACTGCATTGTTGGTTAAGATCTTGTAAGTAAACATTTCAAGGTAAGGTTGTATTGTAAGGTAAGGTTGTACCTGTTGTATTCGCTGCATGTGACGAATACAATGTGATTTGATTTGAAAGATGTCCACTCGTCTGGCACCATACTGGTCCCCTACACAAGCATACTATGTTGTAGGCCATCCATGCAAGTACATGACTTGAAATATGTTTTCCCGTCTTCTCTAAGGTGTAATGATTATGGAGAGGGATAGAACACTGAGAAACAAACATTCTGAGCCAGAGCTAGAGTTAGATTTGTAAGTGTTGCAAAAACGCAACATTGGGCTTAACGGGTTGCAAACTGAGACATTGGGCCCCATTCATATATTTAGAAACAGGTTAGAGAGATTGTTTCCCCTCCAAATTCTACAAATAAGGGCAATCAAACACTTCAAGAGTAACGCTGATGCCCCCTCTACACTTTAAAAGGACAAAAATGTATGTACAGTATGGGTTATGAGGTCAGAACAATGCCATTGACAATCATTCATTTCATGGTAAGATAAGAGGTTATCTCTCCAAATTAAGCCAGAAACAACCATATAAACAACCAGATATTTCACAAAGTAAGTTAGCTGTTATTTTTATTTTTATTTATTTAACCTTTATTTAACCAGGTAGGCAAGATGAGAACAAGTTCTCATTTACAATTGCGAACTTCTCCGTACATACAAAATGTTATTCTTTGAAAAATATATGTTGGATTGATCAAGTTGATCAATTTGTCTATTTCAGACAAAATATGACTTAATTGCAGATGTTTTATACTATATATATATATATAATATACCATTAGACAATATTTTCCATCACATGTCATGCTTTTCATCCATTTTGATGTCATTGTAGTAACATATCAAGTTTTCTTACCACAAATTGTTCATACCATTGAAGTCCAATGTTGCATTACAATGGCATTACGCACGAGAGACATACTATATGCATAGTCCCACAGCAGCATATCACAGTACAGTTCAACACAGTAGCCTACCTACTACAGCACAATACAGTGCAGTAATACCAAACATCACTTAAAACATATCCAAGACTTTCAGTTCAGAAAACATTGACAAACATAGGTCCTTGTGCTACTGTCTGACTTTACTTGACTAGCTAGTGAGCTCCGTAGGGAAACACCCTGTTCTCAGCACCAACACACAGACTTCACACTTCAGAAACCACATATCTTCTCCGAGCCCCTTTCATCTCAACACACTCCAAACCAAGACCACAAGCTAAGTAGAGACACAAGTTGAACATAAACACAAACACAGTTTTCTCTATCTTTCTGAGCCCATGCAGCATCCCTGATAACACACACACACACACACACACACACTCCTCGCTTATCCTTACCTCATTCTGAGTCAGAGCTCTCCCGTCTAATAAGGGGATCACTCGATTCCATCAGCAGCCTGATCTCCCAGAAGCATCCGGGATCCCATAGGATAACACCCACTAACACCACAGATACGACGACACTAACACACAAATACTTTAGCTGGGAGTAAGTCTCATTAAAGGGATTATTTTGGGGCAATAAAGTGAACCCTAATCACTCCAAACAAACAGACAGATGAAGTAGATCAGCCGGAATTTGATTTCAATCACAAACACACACATATAAGCGCACACACACACACACACACACACACACGCACATCCACTATACCCCCGTTACCAAACCCCTCTTCCATCCAAAATCCGGAGAAGCAGATGTCATGGTAACTTAATGGGATTGGGACAGTCTGTCATCCTCACAATGTGCGTCCCAAATGGCACCCTATTCACTATGTACTGCACTACCATTTACCAGGGCCCATAAGGCTCATAAGGCTCTGGTCAAAAGTAGTGCACTATGTAGGGGATAGGGTGCCATTTGGGACGCTGGCAGGGAAGAGGTCAGAGGTAAGAGGAAATGGAACTTGGGTTAGGAAGTGACCTCGTCCTACGGTTACACAATGGGCAGAGGCCCTATGGGGTGAAGCAGCTTCCTGTCCAATGGCCAAGTTACTACGGACCCTGTCTGATCTGATGGGACAAGGCTTAGTTACTATGGACCCTGTCTGATCTGATGGGACAAGGCTTAGTTACTACGGACCCTGTCTGATCTGATGGGACAAGGCTTAGTTACTACTAACCCTGGCTGATCTGATGGGACAAGGCTTAGTTACTACGGACCCTGTCTGATCTGATGGGACAAGGCTTAGTTACTACTAACCCTGGCTGATCTGATGGGACAAGGCTTAGTTACTACGGACACTGTCTGATCTGATGGGACAAGGCTTAGTTACTACGGACCCTGTCTGATCTGATGGGACAAGGCTTAGTTACTACGGACCCTGTCTGATCTGATGGGACAAGGCTTAGTTACTACGGACACTGTCTGATCTGATGGGACAAGGCTTAGTTACTACGGACCCTGTCTGATCTGATGGGACAAGGCTTAGTTACTACGGACCCTGTCTGATTTGATGGGACAAGGTCTAGTTACTAATGACCCAGTCTGATCTGATGGGACAAGGTCCAGTTACTAATGACCCTGTCTGTTCTGATGGGACAAGGTCTAGTTACTAATGACCATGTCTGATCTGATGGGACAAGGTCTAGTTACTACTGACCATGTCTGATCTGATGGGACAAGGTCTAGTTACTACTAACCATGTCTGATCTGATTGGACAAGGTCTAGTTACTTCTGACCATGTCTGATCTGATGGGACAAGGCTTAGTTACTAATGACCATGTCTGATCTGATGGGACAAGGTCTAGTTACTAATGACCATGTCTGATCTGATGGGACAAGGTCTAGTCACTAATGACCATGTCTGATCTGATGGGACAAGGTCTAGTCACTAATGACCATGTCTGATCTGATGGGACATGGACCCTGTCTGATTTGATGGGTCAAGGGGAGTTGATGGTGGTGAGCGACACCATAACCTACTATTGTTAGACTTTCAGACTGTTGAGATCATGTCCATCTAAATCACCATAGAGAAGTCCTGTTTGCGTACTTACTATATATCAAAGTGGAACCTTTGACTAATTCATACAAATACACATTAATATTATAGTCGTCTATATACAACATAGAACATACAGTATCTTTGCATAAAATAAGGTAAGGCCGGGATTCAATCCGATCGGGTGTTGTAGGCAATGTTCCAGCGTTCGCTGATATTGCATTCACAGTAAACACGGCACATGTCGGCCCATTCAGAAATTGTCGCACTGCCTACAAGCTGCGATCGGATTGAATCCCAGCCTTAATTACATGTATAGTCGTAGTAGTATCATGCAAAAATAAGTTTTCCAAAAACCAAAGTTTACATAAAGAAGAATCTTTATTATTTTGTATACATAGATATCTTCATATAAGTGTTCTAATACCAGTCAAAAATAATAATCATATATATATATATAGAAAACTAATTCCAATAAACTACTATGTACTTTCACTTTACCTTTCTTGTATAAAACAACATGGAGAATGTATACTCACCTCCCTAGCTGGAAATATAGGTGCTCGGAAGGGAGCAAGATTTTACAAAAAAGAAAACTAGGCTAACACCGTAACACTGTATCTGGTTAGAACTACAACGTTACCCAACAAGCTAACATTGGCGGCCATTTTGTAGTTTTGTAATAAGACACAGCATGTTGGTGGTGGAGGGTTTTGCCTGGGAACTTCTAAAAAAGGGATAGTTCAGCAAAATTAGATATTTGAGAAACTGTTTTCAAGGTGAGGAAACAAATATCTAAATATGCAATTTCGCTGAACTTTCCCTTTAACACAAACTTCAGCTTTTTCACTCTGTTTAATGAAATTGGTCAACAAAAGTTTGAGATGATGACTGGGAGAGGATAGGATAATCTTATCATCTAGATTTGTGGCTGCAGACGAGAGGAGGAACATTAGATTACGAATGTCTCAGTACACAGAAGAAGATAATGAATATCTGTGGAGGCTGCTGGAGATAGGGGGAAGGAGGGGGAGAGGGGGGATGGAAGGAGAAAGGGGGTGGTGGGAGAGAGCGAGAAGGGGAGAGAGGAAAGAGAAGAAGAAAGTAGAAGTGAATGGGAAGATATAGAGATTAAGAGAGAGAGGGAAGAGGCTGAGGGAGAAAGAGGAACAGGAGAGAGAGAGAGAGGGGGAGAGGCAGAGGGAGAAAGAGGAATAGGAGAGAGAGATAAAGAGATAATAAGAGAGAAAGGGTAGAGGCAGAGGGAGGAATAGGAGAGGGAGAGAGGGAGAGAGAGAGAGAGAGAGAGAGAGAACCCCAGACTGATAAGCTGAGAGGAGTGGTCCTCTTCTTCTCTCCTTCTTTTCACTTCTTCCCCTGCTTCTTTCCCTCTCTGGGAGGTAGGCCATGTCTTGGTGGTTGGCAGGGAGCTCATATGCGGTATCCAGTCTCGCTCTCATCCATTTAGCTGTGGCAGTCTTTGGGAATGCCATCCATTCGTCCTAGTAGCATTCCCAAGTTTTCCCCCAAATTGTCCCGAACTCTAGATATGTAGAAATGAAAACATAGTAGTATATGAGGACGGATGGGACAGACCATCAGGATCTTGGAGAGGGTTGTCCAGTTGTCCTAGTGTCTGTTTGGGCCAGGGCAGCAGGAGTGTTGGACCCTCCTTATCCCACCGTTGAGGAGGTACGTCTCACCCCAAACGTCCCAGCTGGGGTGCAGTGTTGTCAAGAAGAGGCATCGAAGCTATAAGCGAGAAGAAGAAATGTTTAAGGCATACTTTGAATGCATCAATGATATACTTACTGTTATGATATGACTAAAGAGGCAGAGAGAACGAGAACGAGAACGAGAAAGAAGGTGAGAGGAATTCTGAGAAAGTAAAGAACAGGAAACGAGTATGTCCCATCTTTGGGCAGAATGAAACATCAAGAAGTGATTGTGTGTATGTAAGGTGGTGTGCAATCCCCCAGGAGAGAGGGGATGTCCTGTCGCTGAATCATTCAATATTAAAACAGCCACCTACACACACACAGAGTCATCTGCTCCCTCCCCGCTGGGCCAAGATTTAAGATGGCAAGGTCACCTCTATCTCTTCATTACTATAAACCCACTACAGTCTCACTGTCTGCTACACAGCTTGATAATTATACATCCAGATTGGCCAACTGATGTGATGTACACCTTAGTTACCACACTGGTAGCCTGGTTCCACATCTGTTTGTGGTGTCTTGTCAACTTCTGGTCATTGGCATTCCAGAGAGCACAAACAGATCTGGGACCAGGCTACCACACTGGGCGCATTCTCTCTGACTCATAGGATGACACAGCTAGAGATACAATTCTTCAATTCCCTCTGGCTCAGGTCTGCTTATACAGGCTTTGTAAAGTTTTGCTGAGGGCTACGTTTAAGGAAGGGATATTTTTTTAAATATTTGTATTCATTTAACCAGGCAAGTTTAAGAACAAATTCTTATTTACAATGACGGTCTACACCAGCGAAACCCGGACAATGCTGGGCCAATTGTGCGCCGCCTTATGAATCAGCCTGGATTCGAACAAGGGATTGTAGTGACGCCTCTTGCACTGAGATGAAGTACCTTGCGCCACTCGGGAGCAAAGTTGGTAGAGCATGGCACTCGCAAAGCCAGGGTTGTGTGTTCGATTCCCACGGGGGACCAGTACAGGGGTCAAAAGTATGAAAATGCATGTACTCACTACTGTAAATCGCTCTGGATTAAAGCATCTGCTAAATTACAAAAAAGTTCAATTGTGTCTTATTGAATGATTCTTACCTGTCCCATATTTTCACATTTCTACAGTTGGTGGTACAGCATCCAGCTGACATCAAAGCTGAGAAAGAGAGAGTGAGAGAGAGAGAAACAGAAGAGATGTAGCTCAGTGCCAGATCATTTAGTTCTACAATTTGGGTGTTAAATGAAACAACGTCCCTTTTGACAATGAAACAGCTGAGGCGGGGAGTGAAACAGGAGAGGGGAGGAGTGAAACAGGAGAGGGGAGGGACAATACCGCACGTGACTGTTTAGTTAATAGTGATAGATGGTACATCACAACGTTCTTTTTGACCGCTCTATCGTGTGATAACTCCACTCCAGACTGTGTGGGCACAGGCTTTGAGGCGAGGCGACCCCCCCCTTCGACTGTTTCAACCCTCTGCTGCAGCGCTGCAGTTGACAGCCACCAGACAGGCCACTCTCCTGTAACGTCAGCCAGACTTCACAGGCTCAGCTAAATAACTGTCAATGTGGATAAGTTCTGTCTTAGTTTTCCACCCTATTCCCCCTGTGTGGGCGTGCACAAATGTACACGCAAAAAAGGCATACACAATCTGATAGCCACACAGCAGTATGAAACACACAGAGAAGGTGAGGACAGTCAAATAGTAAGGAAGATGAGAGAATGAGAGAGATATGGGGGAAAGAGGAGAGAGGTACCAATGGGTTAAGGTGTGAAAACAAACAAGGCCCTGTGGAGTTCAGTCCATTTCCTCTTTTTTATTTTTTTATTTTTTTTATTTCACCTTTTTTTAACCAGGTAGGCTAGTTGAGAACAAGTTCTCATTTACAACTGCGACCTGGCCAAGATAAAGCATAGCAGTGTGAGCAGACAACACAGAGTTACACATGGAATAAACAATTAACAAGTCAATAACACAGTAGAAAACAAAGGGGGAGTCTATATACAATGTGTGCAAAAGGCATGAGGAGGTAGACGAATAGTTACAATTTTGCAGATTAACACTGGAGTGATAAATGATCATGTACAGGTAGAGATATTGGTGTGCAAAAGAGCAGAAAAGTAAATAAATAAAAACAGTATGGGGATGAGGTAGGTGAAAATGGGTGGGCTATTTACCAATAGACTATGTACAGCTGCAGCGATTGGTTAGCTGCTCAGATAGCTGATGTTTGAAGTTGGTGAGGGAGATAAAAGTCTCCAACTTCAGCGATTTTTGCAATTCGTTCCAGTCACAGGCAGCAGAGTACTGGAACGAGAGGCGGCCAAATGAGGTGTTGGCTTTAGGGATGATCAGTGAGATACACCTGCTGGAGCGCGTGCTACGGATGGGTGTTGCCATCGTGACCAGTGAACTGAGATAAGGCGGAGCTTTACCTAGCATGGACTTGTAGATGACCTGGAGCCAGTGGGTCTGGCGACGAATATGTAGCGAGGGCCAGCCGACTAGAGCATACAAGTCGCAGTGGTGGGTGGTATAAGGTGCTTTAGTGACAAAACGGATGGCACTGTGATATACTGCATCCAGTTTGCTGAGTAGAGTGTTGGAAGCCATTTTGTAGATGACATCGCCGAAGTCGAGGATTGGTAGGATAGTCAGTTTTACTAGGGTAAGCTTGGCGGCGTGAGTGAAGGAGGCTTTGTTGCGGAATAGAAAGCCGACTCTTGATTTGATTTTTGATTGGAGATGTTTGATATGAGTCTCTTGTACTCCTTTTGACAGGATGTGAGATATCTACAATACATGACATTAACACAAGGACACATCATTGTAATGTGACACTGATTCTGATAGCACACTGTAGTTCTGTCAAACACAGATGTCTCAAAACAATACAGAACTATCCCTCTTAGTTTACTCTCTCTCTCTCCTCCACTGTTGTCCTCCCCATGCGACTATAATAATGTTTGCAGCACATTCTCTCCCCCAGCTCTCTGGGATGACTTCTATTGCCTATTAACTATTCATAAGATCTTGTGACTGTAGACTACAAGAAAAAAAGATCCCACTGTAAGCCTCCACTACACTAGTCCACACATCACCATCAAAGGTGCGCGCACGCACCCACGCCTCAATTTATCTACGGGAGGGAGAAAATAGCAAAAACTGTTTTTGTGTGTGTCTCTCTGTGTGTGCGTGTGTGAGGATAGAGATCATGTATGAAAACTCCCTTCAAGTTTTGGAGGTCAGGGTGTGTGGAATGGAATTGATTTCACGACTAAGGAGCCTCGGGGCGTTATGAGTGAAGAAGGTTAGACGCTCTCACACACACACACACACACACACACACACACACACACACACACACGGACACACTCCATTTTAAGTGTATAAGCAGCAGACAGTAGTCTGACCCAGACGCTAATAGTGACATTAGAAAGGTGAGGGAGGGTAGGCAGACTGCTGATGACATGGTGTTCTGTGATAGGTGGGTCATTCTATTTGTAAGCTGACAGCTTAATGTGGAAGAGAGTGGGAACAATTAGCCTTAAACGGATTAGCCAATCCCAAGCTCAGAAATGCGACACATGTCATGTGATCGTACGGTTTTAATCACGGGCTTGTGATAGGGTGATGATGTAATGTTTGGATAACGTTTGGCATCAACTGGACTGATACTGAAAACATGCAGAGACCCCTTCCAGTATGAACTGACTAGAACTGATGTAATGGATTCAACTGATCACGAACTGATAGAATCACTCTCCCAATATTCACAATGACATTGGAGATATATTCAAACCTGACCGGAACGATAAAGTGAGGAACAGTTCCTCAGAACATTAGATATTCAGAGGGTTGGGTTTTATACCGCTGACCGGAATTGGATTTGGGGTCACAGAAAGAATAGTTGACGTGATTATTCAAGAATAAAGTGGAGCTTAACTTTCACAGAGCTTCACCTCTGTGCTCAGCGGAACGGCTCTTCATTTATCTTTTCCTCAAAAAGATTTGTGTGATTTGCTGTGCAGGAAATCTGGTCCCACTAATACATTGCTGTTCCGGATCTAACACTTTCCATGCAGCTCAGGACTAAGACTAATTATGACTTTACATAACTGATGGTTCTTCTAAAGTACAAAGAGAGAAAACCGAATGAGCAATAGCCAATGTGACCGTTTTTTTTTAAGGAAAAACTTTGACGCTCAGGACAAGGATAGTTT
Organism: Oncorhynchus tshawytscha; assembly: GCF_018296145.1. Taxonomy (NCBI): domain Eukaryota; kingdom Metazoa; phylum Chordata; class Actinopteri; order Salmoniformes; family Salmonidae; genus Oncorhynchus; species Oncorhynchus tshawytscha. The sequence continues at coordinate 164,153 of NW_024609757.1, forward strand.
CCCAGACCCAGATTAAGCCTTTAGTCGTTGACTCAAAGCATTGAAATACACTATATTAAAAGTTTTTTATTTTATTTAGGCTTAATCTGTGTTTAGAAAACTGTCCCTCAATGTTTAGGAACTCAAGGAAGTTTTCACATTTATAGATTTTGACCAATCCTACCCTTGGCTGCAAACTACCTGTGTATTATCAAAATGTTTAATCGAGATATAATTGATGTCTAAATCAAAGCAGACAACACATTAACTCTTCCATGTGGACCCAGTCAACCCCTTCGGTCCTTTCTATCGCACCAGAAATGATGCACAAGAGGCGGCAAACAAGTCAGGCTGCTCAGCAGATTGGTTGACAATTGAGATTTTTTGGGACTAAACCATATAGGAAAGAAAATACAATACCAAATGACATAAAACACAACGGGGAAAGCCTCTGAATCTGAATGGGTGATTAATAATAAACTGGTCTTAAATACATTGTATTTCAAAACATTCTCTAAGACCTAAAACTCAACTGGAGTCGTGTATAAAGGGTGTGGCCACTGAGCACGTTGAGGGAGGTATGACACTGGACAGTCAGTTAAACTCAACTGGAGTCGTGTATAAATGGTGTGGCCACTGAGCAAGTTGAGGGAGGTATGACACTGGATAGTCAGTTAAACTCAACTGGAGTCGTGTATAAAGGGTGTGGCCACTGAGCACGTTGAGGGAGGTATGACACTGGACGGTCAGTTATCATGGCCACTCAAGTTGAGGGAGGTATGACACTGGGTCAGTTAAACTCAACTGGAGGTATAAATGACACTGGACAGTCAGTTATCATGGTCAGCAAGTTGAGGGAGGTATGACACTAGTCAGACACTGGCCACGTTGAGGGAGGTCAGTTATCATGGTCACGTTGATGGGAGTTAAACTCAACTAGGTATGACACTGAGGAGGATGACACAGTCAGTTATCATGGTCAAGTTGAGGGAGTTAAACTCCTAGGTATGACACTGGACAGTCAGTTATCATGGTCAAGTTGAGGGAGTTATGACACTGGACTCCTAGGTATGACACTCAGTTATCATGGTCACGTTGAGGGAGTTAAACTCCTAGGTATGACACTGGACAGTCAGTTATCATGGTCACGTTGAGGGAGTTAAACTCCTAGGTATGACACTGGACAGTCAGTTATCATGGTCACGTTGAGGGAGTTAAACTCCTAGGTATGACACTGGACAGTCAGTTATCATGGTCACGTTGAGGGAGTTAAACTCCTAGGTATGACACTGGACAGTCAGTTATCATGGTCACGTTGAGGGAGTTAAACTCCTAGGTATGACACTGGACAGTCAGTTATCATGGTCACGTTGAGGGAGTTAAACTCCTAGGTATGACACTGGACAGTCAGTTATCATGGTCACGACACTGGACAGTGAGGGAGTTAAACTCCTAGGTATGACACTGGACGGTCAGTTATCATGGTCACGTTGAGGGAGTTAAACTCCTAGGTATGACACTGGACAGTCAGTTATCATGGTCACGTTGAGGGAGTTATCATGGTCCTGAGGTTAAACTCCTAGGTATGACACTGGACAGTCAGTTATCATGGTCACGTTGAGGGAGTTAAACTCCTAGGTATGACACTGGACAGTCAGTTATCATGGTCACGTTGAGGGAGTTAAACTCCTAGGTATGACACTGGACAGTCAGTTATCATGGTCACGTTGAGGGAGTTAAACTCCTAGGTATGACACTGGACGGTCAGTTGAGGGAGTTAAACTCCTAGGTATGACACTGGGTGGTCAGTTAGTCATGGTCACGTTGAGGGAGTTAAACTCCTAGGTATGACACTGGACAGTCAGTTATCATGGTCACGTTGAGGGAGTTAAACTCCTAGGTATGACACTGGACAGTCAGTTATCATGGTCAAGTTGAGGAAGTTAAACTCCTAGGTATGACACTGGACAATCAGTTATCATGGTCAAGTTGAGGAAGTTAAACTCCTAGGTATGACACTGGACAGTCAGTTATCATGGTCACGTTGAGGGAGTTAAACTCCTAGGTATGACACTGGACAGTCAGTTATCATGGTCACGTTGAGGGAGTTAAACTCCTAGGTATGACACTGGACAGTCAGTTATCATGGTCAAGTTGAGGAAGTTAAACTCCTAGGTATGACACTGGACAGTCAGTTATCATGGTCACGTTGAGGGAGTTAAACTCCTAGGTATGACACTGGACAGTCAGTTATCATGGTCATCAGTTGAGGAAGTTAAACTCCTAGGTATGACACTGGACAGTCAGTTAACATGTTATCATGTGTCACGTTGAGGGAGTTCAGGTATGACACTGGACAGTCAGTTATCATGGAGGAAGTTAAACTCCTAGGTATGACACTGGACAGTCAGTTAACATGGTCACGTTGAGGAAGTTAAACTCCTAGGTATGACACTGGACAGTCAGTTATCATGGTTACGTTGAGGGAGTTAAACTCCTAGGTATGATACTGGACAGTCAGTTATCATGGTCAAGTTGAGGAAGTTAAACTCCTAGGTATGACACTGGACAGTCAGTTATCATGGTCACGTTGAGGGAGTTAAACTCCTAGGTATGACACTGGACAGTCAGTTATCATGGTCAAGTTGAGGAAGTTAAACTCCTAGGTATAACACTGGACGGTCAGTTATCATGGTCAAGTAGAGGAAGTTAAACTCCTAGGTATGACACTGGACAGTCAGTTATCATGGTCACGTTGAGGAAGTTAAACTCCTCGTAAAACTGACTATCCTACCGATCCTCGACTTCTGCGATGTCATTTACAAAATAGCCCCCAACACTCTACTCAACAAAGTGGATGCAGTCTATCACAGTGCCATCCGTTTTGTCACCAAAGCCCCATATACTACCCACCACTGCAACCTGTACGCTACAAGTCGAACATCCTCTAGCAGGTATATCTCACTGGTCATCCCCAAAGCCAACACCTCCTTTGGCCGCCTTTCATTCCAGTTCTCTGCTGCCAGTGACTGGAACGAATTGCAATAATCGCTGAAGCTGAAGACTTACATTTCCCTCACTAACTTTAAAAATCAGCTATCTGAGCAGCTAACCGATCGATGCCGCTGTACATAGTCCATCTGTAAATAGCCCACCCAATCTACCTACCTCATCTCCATAGTGTTTTTATTTACTTTGCTGCTCTTTTGCACACCAGTATCACTACTTACACACCATCATCTGCTCATCATAATCTGCTCCTCTATCACTCCAGTGTTAATCTGCTAAATTGTAATTACTTGCCACTATGGCCTATTTATTGCCATACCTCCCCAAGCCATTTGCACACACAGTATATAGACTTTATTTTGTTTCCTATTGTTTATTGACTGTACGCTTGTTTATTCCATGTGTAACTCTGTGTTGTTGTTTCTGTCGCACTGCTTTGCTTTACCTTGGTCAGGTCGCAGTTGTAAATGAGAACTTGTTCTCAACTAGCCTACCTGGTTAAATAAAGGTTCAATATTTTTTATTTTTTAAAGACATGCCACCAGGGGTCTCTTCACAGTCCCTAAATCCAAAACGAATTCACGGCACATTTTATACAGAGCCATGATCACATGGAACTCCCTTCCATCTCCAACTACTCACCGGTGTGTCAATCTAAGTAACATAATACAAAAAATCTCCATCAAAATCCTTCAGTTTAAACTAGAGATGTCATTTTTGCACGGGCTGCATCTCAATCCAACGCATCGGCCGTTGGCGGCCTTCCGCATTTGCGGTGGAAGGTGGACGAGCTCCAGCAGTGCTTGTCAGAACATGAGACATCCCAAAAGTCTGTCTTCTCACAAATACGTCTGTAGCGTCCATTCTGCTCAACGGCCCCCCACACGTGTCACGGGACTGGTCTGAAGTCAGTACTGTCGATGTGCCAACTTATGTTTGTAGCATCCGAAACCGATTCTCACGAACCCAAGACTGGTCTGAATGTAACCCATACCATTTGGAAGTATAGAGGTAGCTTTGTGCCTACCCCCCTCCAAAAAGAGGTTAAATCCCAAGCTTTCTTACATCTTCTAGATAATGTGTTAATCAATGCGTTTTTATGGGCTACAGTACTAAAGGCCAAATTCAATATTTTATCAAATCATTATTTGATATTTTTGAGTGATACCTAACAGGGTCTGAAAATTCTAAATCAAATAGCTAAATGATCCATGGTATGACCTTATTAAAACAATTCCATATGTCAGCTCAGAACCCCCCCTCCCCCCAGCGGCTTAGACTTACAGGGGTTAAACAACATCTCATGGAACTACTGGGGACCGTGAAACACTCTAACACACACATTTGTTGCTTAGTTGTATTGACTGTATCATTTTTGTTGTTGTATTGTTTGTATATCATTGTCTTTTAAAATCAGTGTATCAGTGTTCTGCTACTTGTCCTGTTTTGTGTTTCTTTGTGGACCCTGGGAGAGTAGCATCTGCTTCTGCAAGAGCCAATGGGGATCCCAATAAACAAGTGAACCAGATCAACACAAGGTCATTTCTGAGCCTCAGATCTCCTAAAAATTGGCTTTATTAATTATTTAGGGGCGCGGCTGAGAGGAAGGCATGTTGAGATGCACTGTAGATCAGTGACCTTCCGCTTAGCTAGCGGCCGGTCTGTCTGTCGGTCAGTCTGCCCCTTAGGCACACACAGTTACATATAATATATAATAATATATGCCAATTATTAGACGATTTAGTCATGCCTGGATACATTTTAAGTATGGGTGTTCCCGGGAATCGAACCCACTACCCTGGCGCTACAAGGGTCATGCCCTACCAGCTGCTGAACATCTACCATAACTAAAATGTCCCTACAGCATCACTAGGCTGAATATAGGTTATAATGTAACCTTTACAGTACATGATCTGTCCAGCTACATTACCAGGGGAAAAGGAGTACGAGCTGAAAAATAACACCGATGCCTTGGGGCATTGTATAGGACAAATGCATCTGCAACTATGCACTCACTGCACTGCATCTATGTACTGTACTGTAGGGTACTGTATGTATTGTTCAGGGTATCCAAATGTGTTACATTTGCAGATGAGAATGAGAGAGTGATTCCAGGAAGCTAGAATTATCTCCTTTAGATAACGTTGTGGAGTAGCAATCCAACCCTCTCTCTCTCTCTCTCTCTCTGTCTGTCTCTCTCTCTCTCCCCCTCTCTCTGTGTCTCTCTCTCTCTCCCCCTGTCTCTCTCTCTCTTTGTCTCTCTCTCCCCCTCTCTGTCTCTCTCTCTCTCTGTATCTCTATTTCTCTCCTCTCTGCCTCTGCCTCTCCTCTCCCCCCGTCTCTCTCTCCCCCCTCTATATGTCGCTCTCTCCCCCTCTCTCTCCCCCCTCTCTCTGTCTCTCTCTCTCTCTCTCTCTCTCTCTCGCTCTCCAGCAGTGGTGTTGTTTCAGGTTAGTACTCATAGGATGAGGATGAGAATGCTAAACATGACATCTACTGTTCTGTATGTAATGTATATGTTAGTAATGTAAGATACTCTATTGTGTTACAGCATACAGTAAAGATCTTTATGCCGTAGCACAGTTCAAATGTGTGACAGAAGAGCTGAATGATTGTGAATTCCACAGTTTGGTTTCTTAAGGACCTGTCGGCTGTCTGCTGCTAAGCCCAGGACTCAGTATCCGACTGTACACACACACACACACACACACACACACACACACACACACACACACACACACACACACACACACACACACACACACACACACACACACACACACACACACACACACACACACACACACACACACACACACACACACACACACACACACACACACTCACTCACATACACAGTCTGGGCTGCGGAAGCTTGACTGTGGGTGATTGGAGTGTGAAACTCACCAGAGTGGAGCTGGCTAATGAGGTTGACCATGCCTGGTGTGTGTGTGTGTGTGTGTGTGTGTGTGTGTGTGTGTGTGTGTGTGTGTGTGTGTGTGTGTGTGTGTGTGTGTGTGTATGTGTGTTTGTGTGTGTGTGTATGTGTGTTAGATACCTGCCTCTCTTCAATTCTGCTGCTCCTCTGATCTCAGTTCTACTTATCACTGCCTCCAATCAAGAGACAGACTGAGACACAGAGACATCAATAGACGCACACACACTGACGCACACACTCATGGTGCAGACGCCATATCGTGCGGATTACAGTTTAGGACCTATTTTTACAGTGATCATATGAATGTTGAATCTTTGCAGTATGCTGGGGGAGGAGGGGGGGGGGGGTAGTAGGGGGAAATAAACACACACAGTAAACAGTACTCCTTCCACTCCACTCGGGTGGAGAAGAACCTCTAATTTATTTGAAATAAATGAAATTGTTAAAAATATAACTAAGTGTCAGAGGGAGTCAGAGGGAGCTCACAGATTCCAATGTAGTTGTATTACTGTCTCAGCATCAACTAATTGTGCTAATCTGTTGCCTCATTTCATGGCTTAATATAGGCTATAACCCTGTGCATTCAAAGATGGTCACTTCATGGTCACTCTGGGTTGTATTCATTAGGCACCACACGGACGAAAACAGACTAACACGGGGAGGGTCTGCTTGGACTTATAAGTAATGCTCATTAAGAATGCTCGTTAAGAATCCAATAAGAAATGCTCTTTTTTGTTTTCCGTCTCAGAACGTGTTCGTTGAGTGCCGTAAGGAATACGACCCTGTATTCAAAAATGGTCACTTCCTTCTTAGTTGTACAGAGGCATGTTTCAGACATGACTCTCAAAAGGCAAATTAAATATTGAAGCGTACATTTGTAAGATAAACTGCTGTTGTCCTAGTTTCAGAGACAAACACAGCAGCTCACGGTAACCTCTCATTGGTGATAAATTATAAACAAGGAAGGGACCACGTTATTGGCAACCTCTCCCCACTGTTGACGACAGTGTTACCCCAACGTTAGCCTCTGATCATCCCACAATGCACCACTCTACCACTGTTTCTTCTAGTGCCCAGGGTCTAACTTTAATGAGTTTCTCTCCACAAATCGCACACACACACACACACACACTGTAACGGTCGTCATATGAAGAAGGATGAGACCAAGGCGCAGCGTTCCTTGAGTTCCACATAATCTTTATTACTGAAGTGAAACTTTAGACAAAACAAAACAATAAAGAGAACAACGACCGAACTGCTTCCTTGTGCAAACTGTCTGCACACAAACGAAGAACAAGTTCCCACACAGAAGGAGGGGAAAAAAAGCTACCTAAGTATGATTCCCAATTAGAGACAACGATAGACAGCTGTCCCTGATTGAGAACCATACCTGGCCGAACACAAAGAAATAGAAAACATAGAAACATGAACATAGAATGCCCACCCAAATCACACCCTGACCAAACCAAAAATAGAGACATAAAAAGCCCTCTACGGTCAGGGCGTGATACACGCAGTCTCAACTCAATACCTTGGTTATCCGCTTCCTAAGGAGGTTAATTGTTTACACATTTGCTCTCTCTATCTCATGCAGTTCTTCAGTAGCTGTGGCAATCGCTGTATTTCCCTTCAATCTAAAGCTTTTGTTCTATTTCATATGGGAATAATAGGCAATCACAGCTAGACCGATTATTGGAGGACCAGAAATGCCGCTGCCGGTTAATCGGACGATTTTTAAAAATGTGTTTGTAATAATGACAATTACAACAATACTGAATGAACACTTATTTGAACTTAATATAATACATCAATAAAATCAATGTAGCCTCAAATAAATCATGCAAAAACAAAGTGTTGGAGAAGAAAGTAAAAGTGCAATATGTGCCATGTAAGAAAGCTTAAGCTTAACGTTTAAGTTCCTTGCTCAGAACATGAGAACATATGAAAAGCTGGTGGTTCCTTTTAATATGAGTCTTCAATATTCCCAGGTAAGAAGTTTTAGGTTGTAGTTAATATAGGAATTATAGGACTATTTCTCTCTATACCATTTGTATTTCGTTAACCTTTGACTATTGGATGTTCTTATAGGCACTTTAGTATTGCCAGTGTAACAGTATAGCTTCTGTACCTCTCCTCGCTCCTCCCGGGGCTCAAACCAGGAACACAACGACAACAGCCACCCTCGAAGCAGCATTACCCATGCAGAGCAAGGGGAAGAACCACTCCAAGTCTCAGAGCGAGTGACGTTTGAAACGCTATTAGTGCGCACCCCACTAACTAGTTAGCCATTTCACATCGGTTACACCAGCCTCATCTCGGGGGTTGATAGGCTTGAAGTCATAAACAGCGCAATGCTTGACGCACAACGAAGAGCTGCTGGCAAAACGCACAAAAGTGCTGTTTGAATGAATGCTTACGAGCCTGCTTCTGCCTACCACCGCTCAGTCAGATACTTGTATGCGTGTACGCTCAGTCAGATTATATGCAACGCAGGACACGCTAGATAAACTAGTAATATCATCAACCATGTGTAGTTAACTAGTGATTATGATTGATTGATTGTTTTTTATAAGATAAGTTTAATGCTAGCTAGCAACTTACCTTGGCTTACTGCATTCGCATAACAGGCAGTCTCCTTGTGGAGTGCAATGACAGGCAGGTGGTTGGTTATAGCGTTGGACTAGTTAACTGTAAGGTTGCAAGATTGGATCCCCCGAGCTGACAAGGTGAAAATCTGTGGTTCTGCCCCTGAACGAGGCAGTTAACCCACCGTTCCTAGGCCGTCATTGAAAATAAGAATGTGTTCTTAACTGACTTGCCTGGTTAAATAAAGATTAAATGAAGGTGTACAACAACAACAACAAAAATGTTTTAAATCGGCCAAATCGGGGTGTCCAAAAATACCGATTTCCGATTGTTATGGAAACTTGAAATCGTCCCTAATTAATCGGCCATTCCGATTAATCAGGCGACCTCTAATCACAGCAATAGTCTAAAGCTGGGGTCTAAAGGGACAGTTTTGTGTAATCTAAACGCTTTAAAGACAGAAAACACAATTGAAAAAAAAACTAAGACATTCTGTTGAACACAATGCAGACAGATGTGGTGATGATGTCATAACAGCAACATCTATAACGTTAGTAGATACAGAAGATATCTCCTTCCCATATAACATCTATGTCTTTCTGAGATAGTACCTCGTCTCTGTCTTTCCCATAGCATCTCATTCTCACTGTGATCAACGAGGGCTCTTCTAACACTGTGCAGCCGAGGTGAGATTCACACTCCTATCTCAGCGCTGGGAGAAGAGGCAGGAGGGGGATTACACAACTCAACTAGGGAGTACTCTTGATGAATGCCAGTTCAACACACACACGGACAGACGAAGACACACACACTTGCATGTGCACATGCGCACACGCTTCTTGACAAACGCCAGTTGAACAACAGCACTGCAGTAAATCCCTCAACCTCAGCACCAAGGTCATGTATCCATGACCTCCCCTTGGAAAGACAGACCAATCAGAGCCTCAGAAGTCACGCCAGCATTTTCTTGACTAAAAGTCGAGCAAGAAACACTGGCAATTATATGTTTCACCTGCAGCGAACGTTCCTCTTAGAGCCAAGACCAAGACCGTAGTGAAATGTTATTTGGCTGTAACCGTGCAGAGGAGAGGAAAATAGCGAGTTGGACTCTAGCAATGGGGGGTAATGAGATACAGTAGCCATTATCTGCAGGCTGCTGCTCGTAATGGTGTCCTATCAAGAGGAAGAAATCTCTCTACAGTACAGAGAAGCAGACAGTATGCTACAGCAGGACACGGGAAATCAGGCGTATGACCTTGATGCAAATCATTCCGATGTCAAGTTTAAGTAAAAAAACGTGAAAATGTACATAATTAATATGCTTACAGGCATTTGGCTCAGACACATCACAGATCCATCCCGATCAAATGATGAGCACATACAGTTGAAGTCGGAAGTATACATACACTTACGTTGGACTCATTAAAACTCGTTTTTCAATCACTCCACAAATTTCTTGTTAACAAACTATAGTTTTGTCAAGTCGATTAGGACCTCTACTTCGTGCATGACATAATTAATTGTTCCAACAATTGTTTACAGACAGATCATTTCACTTATAATTCACTGTATCACAATTCCAGTGGGTCAGAAGTTTACATACACTAAGTTGACTGTGCCTTTAAACAGCTTGGAAAATTCCAGAAAATTATGTCTTGGCATTAGAAGCTTGTGGTAGGCTAATTGACATCATTTGAGTCAATTGGAGGTGTACCTGTGGATGTATTTCAAGGCCTACCTTCAAACTCAGTGCCTCTTTGCTTGACATCATGGGAAAATCAAAAGTAATCAGCCAAGAAATCAGAAAACAAATTGTAGACCTCCACAAGTCTGGTTCATCCTTGGGAACAATTTCCAAATGCCTGAAGGTACCACGTTCATCTGTACAAACAATAGTACGCAAGTATAAACACCATGGGACCACGCAGCCATCATACCGCTCAGGAAGGAGACGTGTTCTGTCTCCTAGAGATGAATATACTTTGGTGTGGAAAGTGCAAATCAATCCCAGAACAACAGCAAAGGCCTTTGTGAAAATGCTGGAGGAAACAGGTACAAAATTATCTATATCCACAGTAAAACGAGTCCTATATCGACATGACCTGAAAGGCCGCTCAGCAAGGAAGAAACCACTGCTCCAAAACCTCCATAAAAAAGCCAGACTATGGTTTGCAACTGCACATGGGGACAAAGATCATACTTTTTGGAGAAATGTCCTCTGGTCTGATGAAACAAAAATAGAACTGTTTGGCCATAATGACCATCTTTATGTTTGGGGGAAAAAGGGAGAGGCTTGCAAGCCGAAGAACACCATCCCAACCGTGAAGCACGACGGTGGCAGCCTCATGTTGTGGGGGTGCTTTGCTGCAGGAGGAACTGGTGCTCTTCACAAAATAGAGGGCATCATGAGGGAGAAAATTATGTGGATATATTGAAGAAACATCTCAAGACATCAGTCAGGAAGTTAAATGGACAATTAGACAATGATACAAGCATACTTCCAAAGTTGTGACAAAATGGCTTAAGGATAACAAAGTCAAGGTATTGGAGTGGCCATCACAAAGCCCTGACCTCAACCCATAGAAAATTTGTGGGCAGAACTGAAAAAGCGTGTGCGAGCAAGGAGGCCTACAAACCTGACTCAGTTACACCAGCTCTGTCAGAAGGAATGTGTCACACCCTGATCTTAGTATTTTGTGTTTTCTTTATTATTTCGGTCAGGCCAGGGTGTGACATGGGTTATTTATGTGGTGTGTTTTGTCTTGGGGTTTTAGTAGGTATTGGGATTGTGGCTTAGTAGGGTTGTCTAGAAAAGTCTATGGTTGCCTGAAGCTGGTTCTCAATCAGAGGCAGGTGATTCTCGTTGTCTCTGATTGGGAACCATATTTAGGCAGCCATATTCTTTGAGTGTTTGGTGGGTGATTGTTCCTGTCTCTGTGTTTGGTTGCACCAGATAGACTGTATAGGTTTTCACGTTACGTTTTTGTATTGTTCGTTTTTTTTTGTCGTCATTAAACATGTATCAAAAATACCACGCTGCTGAAAAGAGAAAAGATTAGAAACTACATTGAGGGGATGTGATAAAAATGTATAATAATGTGGTCGGTGCTTAGCTTTGACATCCTACGTTATCTTAAAGCGACATTCTGGGATTTAAAACAAACAACAAAACGGCAGCCCTGAATTGAACTGAGGAACAGATTCCCAGATCCCATACTGTACCTTTAATGATGTGTTATCTCTCTTCCCGTCCCTGTTATGTTGTGATAGATGGTATCTGACTTTGGTGAGACCAGATAGATGTTGTTACTGGAGACAATATAACTCTGGGAGGTGTCCCTTGATCATTGATCAAACTGTTAGATAACATACTGATGCTCGTCAAGATAGCATTGTTAACAGCAGCGGAAGCCAGTTGGCTAGCAACAGAGAATGTGAAAGCAAGATGAGTTCAGACACTCGTTGTGAACGTCTCTTCCAAGATGGATGACATTCAGGTTGACATTAATTCAACTACTTCTTGCCCACCAGGAATGACACAAACTGTCACAACCTGGTAATAACATCCAAGATGAGCAATGCTGTAGATCGTATGAATTGAACTGCTTTGAACTGAATCCATCTACCAGAAATGACAAAAACAACTTTCTCTAAAACATAAAGTCAAGGTCACCTCCAGGTCTTCAAATTATGAAAAAAATTGAAAACTTCCTCCAGCTTATTTCTCCACTGGAATTGATGCCTGTATCTCCCCTCTCTCCCTCTTCTCTCCATCCTCTCTCCATCCTCTCCCCTCTCTCCCCTCTCTCCATCCTCTCTCCCCTCTCTCCATCCTCTCTCCCCTATCTCCATCCTCTCTCCCCTCTCTCCATCCTCTCTCCATCCTCTCTCCCCTATCTCTCTCCTCTCTCTACTCTCTTCAATGTCTCTCCCCTCTCTCAACCCCCCCTCTCCGTCATGTCTACCGTTAGGTTTAGATCTGATTTGTCTCTGCCCACTGGTCCATCTCTCATTGGCACGCCACACCTGGAATGAGGGGAGAGAGAACAGTTATCACATATCTCAGGAGCTTGCGATGAGATCTGGGAGCAAATGCTTGGAGTTGGTCCCCTCCACTACTGACCACAGGGCAGGGGTGTAAAGGTGACAGTTGAGGCCATTAACTAAGAAATGCCTGGTTTTAATCTGTAAAGATCACGATATCTGGACTTACTCTTCAATATAGTTTAGCTACAATTCAACTCTCCATGTCATTTTCACACTGAAGTGCCGTAATAAAATGTTTCGCCTCAACTCAAAAAGTGGAAACCTTTTATCTGTGAGAACGACACCTAAAAATATTTTTTTAGTTTAACATTAATAGTAATCTGCTAAACATCTCTGTGCTAAACACACACACACACATTGCCATGAACGCATGCATGCGCGCACACACAGTTGTCCAAAGGGAGCAGACATTAAGGTTAATGAGGCTTACCAGCAAAATGTTTAATAACACTCTTGCTATAATGTGTGCTCCGAAGGTATGTCGGTTGTTGTTAGAAGGTTATGTGTCCTAGACGTGAACACAAACAAATAGAAAATGAAAGACCGTAATTCAAACCCGGTCTCCTGGGTACCATGAGATTATGTTGGTCCTCTGATGTTAGCCCTCTGAGTCTTCAGGTCTTAGGCAAGGTTACTCAGTGTGCGTAGTTCCAAACCAGCTCTGTTAAATAGCTACATCTCCGAAGTGCAAGAGGTAAGGTGTATGTTAAGAACATCTAAACTTTCTGATTATATTTATCCATGTGACAAATGTCTGCCTAATACTCCCATATCTCCTAAACTTTCTGATTATATTAATCCATGTGACAAATGTCTGCCAAACACTCCCATATCTCCTAAACTTTGTGATTATATTAATCCATGTGACAAATGTCTGCCTAACACTCCCATATCTCCTAAACTTTCTGATTATATTAATCCATGTGACAAATGTCTGCCTAATACTCCCATATCTCCTAAACTTTCTGATTATATTTATCCATGTGACAAATGTCTGCCAACACTCCCATATCTCCTAAACTTTCTGATTATATTAATCCATGTGACAAATGTCTGCCTAACACTCCCATATCTCCTAAACATTCTGATTATATTTATCCATGTGAAAAATGTCTGCCTAATACTCCCATATCTCCTAAACTTTCTGATTATATTTATCCATGTGACAAATGTCTGCCTAATACTCCCATATCTCCTAAACTTTCTGATTATATTTATCCATGTGACAAATGTCTGCCTAATACTCCCATATCTCCTAAACTTTCTGATTATATTTATCCATGTGACAAATGTCTGCCTAATACTCCCATATCTCCTAAACTTTCTGATTATATTTATCCATGTGACAAATGTCTGCCTAATACTCCCATATCTCCTAAACTTTCTGATTATATTTATCCATGTGACAAATGTCTGCCTAATACTCCCATATCTCCTAAACTTTCTGATTATATTTATCCATGTGACAAATGTCTGCCTAATACTCCCATATCTCCTAAACTTTCTGATTATATTTATCCATGTGACAAATGTCTGCCTAATACTCCCATATCTCCTAAACTTTCTGATTATATTTATCCATGTGACAAATGTCTGCCAAACACTCCCATATCTCCTAAACTTTCTGATTATACTAATCCATGTGACAAATGTCTGCCTAATACTCCCATATCTCCTAAACTTTCTGATTATATTTATCCATGTGAAAAATGTCTGCCTAATACTCCCATATCTCCTAAACTTTCTGATTATATTTATCCATGTGACAAATGTCTGCCTAATACTCCCATATCTCCTAAACTTTCTGATTATATTTATCCATGTGACAAATGTCTGCCTAATACTCCCATATCTCCTAAACTTTCTGATTATATTTATCCATGTGACAAATGTCTGTGACAAATGTCTGCCAAACACTCCCATATCTCCTAAACTTTCTGATTATAATAATCCATGTGACAAATGTCTGCCTAATACTCCCATATCTCCTAAACTTTCTGATTATATTTATCCATGTGACAAATGTCTGCCTAACACTCCCATATCTCCTAAACTTTCTGATTATATTTATCCATGTGACAAATGTCTGCCTAATACTCCCATATCTCCTAAACTTTCTGATTATATTTATCCATGTGACAAATGTCTGCCAAACACTCCCATATCTCCTAAACTTTCTGATTATACTAATCCATGTGACAAATGTCTGCCTAATACTCCCATATCTCCAAACAAAGAATCAGTGACAAAATGTTGGATTCCCTGTAGCTTAAACTATCAGCTACGAATTTGTTTGCACATGAACGTAGCTTGTGAGTGTGACATCTTTTGGCAGACTTGCGAGGAAGAGGTGGAGAGAGGAAGAGTGACAACACACTCTCTCTCTCTCTAATCCACTCTGTGTGTGTGTGTGTGTGTGTGTGTGTGTGTGTGTGTTCTGAAGGCTTTGTGATGGTGCTACTCCTCAGACAGGTGATTCAACACTTTCGACCAATTAGGAAGACGCGCACACACACACACACACACACACACACACACACACACACACACACACACACACACACACACACACACACACACACACACACACACACACACACACACACATCAGAGCAGAGGCCAGCCTACAGTAATTGTTCTGTCACTATAGACATTCTAGGGCAGCAATATGACTTCAATCTAATGGATGCTTTCTCTACAACCAATACAGTATTGTACAGATTGTAAAATAGTTGTCTCAATATGCACAAAAAAATAGGTTCCATCAGCCAGTCAGTACTGTATATCTTTTCAATAAAGTAGAAGCTCACCTTGGACCCCCAAAATACAATAAGAGCATCCATAAATAAAGCAATACTTTAAAGAAAGTAATATCATGGGAAAAATTGATCAGAAACTAAAATCTCAATTTAGATCAATTCAATTTCAGAGAGACAATTCAGCATTCAACAATGATTGACAGCTAGGTGGGACATTGAAATTAGTTTATTTCTGGAATGCGCGTGTGTGTGCGCAGATGTGTGTGCGTGTAGGTGTGTGTGTGTTTGAACGCTTGCACACAGGTGTGTGTGTGTATGTGAGGGTGGCAGGTAGCCTAGCGGTTAAGAGCGTTGGGCCAGTAACCGAAAGGTCACTGGTTTCGAATCCCAGAGCCGACTAGGTGAAAAATCTGTTGATGTTCCCTTGAGCAAGGCACTTAACCCTAAGTTCTCCTGTAAGTCACTCTGGATAAGAGCATCTGCTAAATGAATTAAATGTGTGTGTGTCTGAATGCAGGGGAAAGGTATCGGGGTAAACAGGAGGGGAGGTATTGGTCTGCTGCTATATTTAGAGCTCAAGTCAAAGGGGAGTATATCCCAAGGTCACACAGAGAGGGAGAGAGAGGCTGTTGAACCACAGGCTTCCCCTTTGCACGGGAGGGTGAGGGAAGAGAGAGAGAGAGAGAGGGAGAGAGAGGCTGTTGAACCACAGGCTTCCCCTTTGCACGGGAGGGTGAAGGAAGAGAGAGGGAGAGAGAGGCTGTTGAACCACAGGCTTCCCTTTGCACGGGAGGGTGAAGGAAGAGAGAGGGAGAGAGAGGCTGTTGAACCACAGGCTTCCCCTTTGCACGGGAGGGTGAAGGAAGAGAGAGGGAGAGAGAGGCTGTTGAACCACAGGCTTCCCCTTTGCACGGGAGGGCGAAGGAAGAGAGAGAGAGAGAGGCTGTTGAACCACAGGCTTCCCTTTGCACGGGAGGGTGAAGGAAGAGAGAGAGAGAGAGGCTATTGAACCACAGGCTTCCCCTTTGCACGGGAGGGTGAAGGAAGAGAGAGGGAGAGAGAGGCTGTTGAACCACAGGCTTCCCCTTTGCACGGGAGGGTGAAGGAAGAGAGAGGGAGAGAGAGGCTGTTGAACCACAGGCTTCCCCTTTGCACGGGAGGGTGAAGGAAGAGAGAGGGAGAGAGAGGAGACGGAAGTGAAAAACGCTTTTCACACCTACAGAGTATTGTCAGAAAACCTCCACTCAACCTAATAAACCCTGTCCCTCTGTGACTACTGCCAGACCGTCTGCATAACCACTGGGGCTTCACGCACTCTCTGTGTCCCAAATGACACCCTATTCCCTTTGTAGTGCATCCACTGACAAGCAAGATGGCACCGGAGAGTAGGGCCGCCGTCTTATCAGCTCTTAACCAACCATGCTTATTTTTTTTATTTTTTTTTGCGTTGTTCGTAAGTTGTTCTGTACATAATGTTGCTGCTACTGTCTCTTACGACCAAAAAGAGCTTCTGGACATCAGAACTGGGATTACTCACCTCAAATTGTACGAGGAGTTCTTCAATTAGTTGGACACGAGGGATATACTACAGACACCAGACCAGGCCCAGATCCCCGTGATTCGCTGGAAAAGGAAATGTACACTACCGTTCAAAAGTTTGGGGTCACTTAGACATTTCCTTGTTTTTGAAAGAAAAGCACATTTTTTTGTCCATTAAAATAACATCAAATTGATCAGAAATACAGTGTAGACATTGCTAATGTTGTAAATGACTATTGTAGCTGGAAACAGCAATTTTTTTAATGGAATATCTACATAGGCGTACAGAGGCCCAGTATCAGCAACCATCACTCCTGTGTTCATCCCGGAGTCGCCTCTTCACTGTTGACATTGAGACTGGTGTTTTGCGGGAACGATTTAATGAAGCTGCCAGTTGAGGACTTGTGAGGCGTCTGTTTCTCAAACTAGACACTCTAATGTACTTGTCCTCTTGATCAGTTGTGCACCGGGGCCTCCCATTCCTCTTTCTATTCTGGTTAGAGACAGTTTGCGCTGTTCTGTGAAGGGAGTAGTGCACAGCGTTGTACGAGATCTTCAGTTTCTTGGCAATTTCTCGCATGAAATTGCCTTCATTTCTCAAAACAAGAAAAGACTGACGAGTTTCAGAAGAAAGTTCTTTGTTTCTGCCTATTTTGAGCCTGTAATCGAACCCACAAATGCTGATGCTCCAGATACTCAACTAGTCTAAAGAAGGCCAGTTTTATTGCTTCTTTAATCAGGACAACAGTTTTCAGCTGTGCTACCATAATTGCAAAAGGGCTTTCTAATGATCAATTAGCATTTTAAAATGATAAACTTGGATAAGCTAACACAGTGTGCCATTGGAACACAGGAGTGATGGTGGCTGATAATGGGCCTCTGTACGCCTATATAGATATTCCATAGATATCTGCCGTTTCCAGCTACAATAGTCATTTACAACATTAACAATGTCTTCACTGTATTTCTGAACAATTGTATTTTATTTTAATGAACAAAATTGTTTTTGTTTTTTCTAAAACAAGGACATTTCTAAGTAGCCCCAAACTTTTAAACGGTAGTGTAGGTTTCGCGGAAAGAGATCAGGATGCCTTGTGAGGAACAGGAGACGAGTGGCTAATCTGCCCTTGCCATCCATTCTGCTAGCTAACGTTCATTCGCTGGAAAATAAATGGGACAAACTGAAAGCACGTATATCCTACCAACCATCCTAATCTGTTTCACCGAGTCGTGGCTCAACGATGACAATAACAACATACAGCTGGTGGGTTATACACTCCATCGGCAGGACAGAACAGCAGCCTCTGGTAAGACACGGGGCAGGGGCCTATGCATATTTGTTAACAATAGCTGATGCACAATATCTAAGAAAGTCTCAGGGTTTTGCTCGCCTGAGGTAGAGTATCTCATGATAAGCTGTAGACCACACTATATATCTAGAGTGTTTTCATCTGTATTTTTCATAGCTGTCTACATACCACCACAGACAGAGGCTGGCACTAAAACCTCACTCAATGAGCTGTATTCCGCCATTAGAAAACAGGAAAATGCTCATCCGGAGGCAAAGCTCCAAGTGGCCGGGGACTTGAATGCAGGGAAACTTAAATCAGTTTTACCTCATTTCTATCAGTATGTTAAATGTGCAACCTGAGGGAAAGGAATTCTAGACTACCTTTATTCCACACACAGAGACACGTACAAAGCTCTCCCTCGCCCTCCATTTAGAAAATCTGACCATAACTCTTTCCTCCTGATTCCTGCTTACAAGCAAAAATTAAAGCAGGTAGCACCAGTTACTCGGTCTATAAAAAAGTGGTCAGATGAAGCAAATGCTAAGCTACAGGACTGTTTTGCTAGCACAGATTGGAATATGTTCCAGGATTCTTCCGATGGCATTGAGGAGTACACCACATAAGTCACTGGCTTTATCAATAAGTGCATCAAGGATGTCGTCCCCACAGTGACTGTACGTACATATCCCAACCAGAAGCCATGGATTACAGGCAACATTTGCACTGAGCTAAAGTATAGAGCTGCTGCTTTCAAGGAGCAGGACTCTAACTCGGAAGCTTATAAGAAATCCCGCTATGCCCTCTGACGAACCATCAAACAGGCAAAGCATCAATACAGGACTAAGATCGAATCGTACAATACCGGCTCCGACGCTCATCAGATGTGGCAGGACTTGCAAACTATTACAGACTACAAAGGGAAGCACAGCCGAGAGCTGCCCAGTGACACAAGCCTACCAGACGAGCTAAATAACTTCTATGCTCGCTTCGAGGCAAGTAAAACTGAAACATGCATTAGAGCATCAGCTGATCCGTACGACTGTGTGATCACGCTCTCCGCAGCCGATGTGAGTAAGACCTTTAAACAGGTCAACATTCACAAGGCCGCTGGGCCAGACGGATTACCGGGACGTGTACTCTGAGCATGCACTGACCAACTGGCAAGTGTCTTCACTGACATTTTCAAACTCTCTGTAATACCAACATGTTTCAAGCAGACCACCATAGTCCCTGTGCCCAGGACATTAAGGTAACCTGCCTAAATGACTACCGACCCGTAGCCCTCACGTCTGTAGCCATGAAATGCTTTTAAAGGCTGGTCATTTTTCACATCAACACCATTATCCCAGAAACCCTATACCCACTCCAATTTGCATACCGCACCAACAGATCCACAGATGATGCAATGTCTATTGCACTCCACAGTGCCCTTTCCCACCTGGACAAAAAGAACACCCATGTAAGAATGCTATTCATTGACTAAAGCTCAGTGTTCAACACAATAGTGCCCTCAACGTTAATCACTAAGCTAAGGACCCTGGGACTAAACACCTCCCTCTGCAACTGGATCCTGGACTTCCCGACGGGGCGCCACCAGGCGGTAAGGGTATGTAACAACACATCCACAACGCTGATCCTCAACATGGGGGGCCCCTCAGGGGTGTGTGCTCAGTCCCCTCCTATACTCCCTGTTCACTCATGACTGCACGGCCAGGCACGACTCCAATACCATCATTAAGATTGCTGATGACACAACAGTGGTAGGCCTGATCATCGACAACGATGAGACAGCCTATAGGGATTGTGGACTACAGGATTGTGGACTGTGGACTACAGATTGTGGTCTACAGGAAAAGGAGGACCAAGCATACCCCCATTCTCATCGACGGAGCTGCAGTGGAACAGGTTGAGAGCTTCAAGTTCCTTGGTGTCCACATCACCAACAAACTAACATGGTCCAAGCACACCAAGACAGTTGTGAAGAGGGCACAACAAAACCTATTCCCCCTCAGGAGACTGAAAAGATTTGGCATGGGTCCTCAGATCCTCAAAAATGTTTTACAGCTGCACCATCGAGAGCATCCTGACGGGTTGCATCACTGCCTGCTATGACAACTGCTCGGCCTCCGATCGCAAGGCACTACAGAGGGTAGTGCGTACGGCCCAGTACATCACCGGGGCAAAGCTTCCTGCCACCCACTCGTAGCACGCGCTACAGCAGATATATCTCACTGGTCACCCCAAAAAGCCAATTCCTCCTTTGGTCGTCTTTCCTTCCAGTTCTCTGCTGCCCATGACTGGAACAAATTGCAAAAATCTCTGAAGCTGGAGACTCACATCTCCCTCACTAGCTTTAAGCACCCGCTGTCAGAGCAGTTTACAGATCACTGCACCTGTACATAGCCCATCTGTAAACAGCCCATATATGTACCTACCTCATCCCCATACTGTATTTATTTATTTATTTTGCTCCTTTGCACCCCAGTATCTCTACCTCAAATCAAATCAAATCAAATTGTATTTGTCACATACACATGGTTAGCAGATGTTAATGCGAGTGTAGCGAAATGCTTGTGCTTCTAGTTCCGACAGTGCAGTAATAACCAACAAGTAATCTAACTAACAATTCCAAAACTACTGTCTTATACACAGTGTAAGGGGATAAAGAATATGTACATAAGGATATATGAATGAGTGATGGTACAGAGCAGCATAGGCAAGATACAGTAGATGGTATCGAGCACAGTATATACATATGAGATGAGTATGTAAACAAAGTGGCATAGTTAAAGTGGCTAGTGATACATGTATTACATAAGGATGCAGTCGATGATATAGAGTACAGTATATACGTATGCATATGAGATGAATAATGTAGGGTAAGTAACATTATATAAGGTAGCATTGTTTAAAGTGGCTAGTGATATATTTACATAATTTCCCATCAATTCCCATTATTAAAGTGGCTGGAGTTGAGTCAGTGTCAGTGTCAGTGTGTTGGCAGCAGCCACTCAATGTTAGTGGTG
This sequence comes from Oncorhynchus tshawytscha, assembly GCF_018296145.1. Classification (NCBI taxonomy): domain Eukaryota; kingdom Metazoa; phylum Chordata; class Actinopteri; order Salmoniformes; family Salmonidae; genus Oncorhynchus; species Oncorhynchus tshawytscha. The sequence goes on from NW_024609757.1 coordinate 185,328, forward strand.
GCTGTTTAACAGTCTGATGGCCTTGAGATAGAAGCTGTTTTTCAGTCTCTCGGTCCCAGCTTTGATGCACCTGTACTGACCTCGCCTTCTGGATGATAGCGGGGTGAACAGGCAGTGGCTCGGGTGGTTGATGTCCTTGATGATCTTTATGGCCTTCCTGTAACATCGGGTGGTGTAGGTGTCCTGGAGGGCAGGTAGTTTGCCCCCGGTGATGCGTTGTGCAGACCTCACTACCCTCTGGAGAGCCTTACGGTTGAGGGCGGAGCAGTTGCCGTACCAGGCGGTGATACAGCCCGCCAGGATGCTCTCGATTGTGCATCTGTAGAAGTTTGTGAGTGCTTTTGGTGACAAGCCGAATTTCTTCAGCCTCCTGAGGTTGAAGAGGCGCTGCTGCGCCTTCTTCACGATACTGTCTGTGTGAGTGGACCAATTCAGTTTGTCTGTGATGTGTATGCCGAGGAACTTAAAACTTGCTACCCTCTCCACTACTGTTCCATCGATGTGGATAGGGGGGTGTTCCCTCTGCTGTTTCCTGAAGTCCACAATCATCTCCTTAGTTTTGTTGACGTTGAGTGTGAGGTTATTTTCCTGACACCACACTCCGTACCTGCACATTCATCTTCTGCCAATCTACCATTCCAGTGTTTAATTGCTATATTGTAATTACTTTGAAACCATGGCCTATTTATTTCCTTAACTTACCTCATTTGCACTCATTTTTCTTTTGTTCTACTGTATTATTGACTGTATCTTTTGTTTATTCCATGTGTAACTCTGTGTTATTGTATGTGTCGAATTGCTACGCTTTATCTTGGCCAGGTCGCAGTTGCAAATGAGAACTTGTTCTCAACTAGCCTACCTGGTTAAATAAAGGTGAAATAAAATAAAGAAATAAAATAGGACATCTATACCAGGCGGTGTCAGAGGAAGGCCCTAAAAATTGTCAAAGCCTCCAGCCACCCTAGTCATAGACTGTTCTCTCTGATACTGCAATGCAAGCGGTACCTAAGCGCCAAGTCTAGAAGCCTTTAGGACCTAAACAGCTTCTACCCCCAGGCCATAAGATCCCTGAACAGCTAATCAAATGGCTACCCAGACTACTTGCACCCCCCACACACACACACTGCTACTACTCTCTGTTATTATCTATGCATAGCCACTTTAATAACTCTACCTGCATGTACATAAGTACCTCAATTACCTCAACACCAGTGCCCCCGGACATTGACACATTGACTCTGTACCGGTTCACCCTGTATGTAGCCCCGCTATTGTTATTTACTGCTGCTCTTTAATTATTTGTTATTCTTATCTCTTACTTTTTGGGGGATTTTCTTAAAACTGAATTGTTGGTTAAAGGGCTTGTAAGTAAGCATTTCACTTTAAGGTCTACATCTACTCAGGGCCCATTGGGCACTATATAGGGAAGAGGGTGCTATTTTTGATGCATCCACTGTAACCCTTTTATCCCACAGCCTTTCTCTCCTGATCATCTGAGCAGCTTAAGCCAATATCCAGAACATGTGATTACCAAGGCAGAAAACACGATTTAGCCGCAGACTTATCTGTCCTTAAATGGATGGAGAAGCCCCGCCAGCACTATCCTATGCTGCATGTCAATCCACATACTGAATGTGATACTGCAAAGTCATTCTGTCTGAGATGTCTGGTGGTAGGCTACATCAGGCTCGTAATTCATTAGGATACACCGTAACAAAAGGTTTTTCAACAGAAAACAAAACCAAGCTTCCTATTGGACAAATTCAGGTTGTCCCTCCCTTTTTCACCCATTTTTCGCCTGGTTGGTGAGTAGCAAATACAACCCAGGTTGATGATCGACTACTATATCACTGAATTGAATTATCATTCCAATGCTCTGATCTATAAATAATATTCACCCCTTGGTTGTGAGAAGGTTGTTTATAATGACACTACCATGTGACAATGTTGTGACAACACAAATAAAGGAAGGTTGGGGTATCAATCTCATTTTAATAGGCACTAGTAAGAACCTGCTTGTTTTTGTGAGGATTTATTTTTTTGACACTGTAAACACACACACACATGCACACACACATATGCACACACACACACACACACACATATATACACACACACACACACACACAAACACACACACAACAGCGGCTGGCTGTGATTTAGACAATGTCCTAAAATAAGCAACAACAGATGAGAGCATTAAAAGAGCTGTCTAGGTCAACACCTGCTGTGTTTTCATTTGAGATTTCACCCAGCCCAGATTCCACAATTTAAATGGGATTGCAGTTAGACTTTCACCGTTTGTTTGCATGGCCGGTTGGCTTGTTGTAACGTGTGTGTGTGCGTGTCTACATGGGTGTGTGTGTTTGCCCACACACATGCGTTAGTGTGTGGATTGTGGCAGCGGAGGCCTGGTACACACACACACACACACACACACTTTATAAAAAAAATAATAATAATAATGTTGTGGAAACCGCTTAGAGGATAATCCCATGGCGACGAGGCAGGCTGGAGTACACCACTCAATCGTCACAAAACCGCACACACACACACTCAGGCTGGAGGACACCACGTCATCACAGAACACACACACATTAACACATACACATGATTAATTCCACCCTCCAAAAAGGTTTGTTCTGTGTTTTTTGGCAGCGGGAAGAGACTGACGTACATGAACATAATGAGGCTCTAACACTGCTCCCAATCCTCTGGTATCTCTAAAGCCAGCCGTTACTATCTAGACTTTTCAAACCCATCCTTTATAGTGTTGTAACAAAGGTGTTTCAGAAAGCCTTCCATTACAGATAGATTTTCAGAGGTAGTATTGTGAGTGGCATTTAAAGAGCACCGTAAAAACAGCAGGTTAATGTAATTCGTCATGAATATTGTTCTAGAGGCAGTTCTGCACAGTGGTCACTAACTGGCACAGCCATGAAGTCATAAAATCTGATTTTAAGCCTAACCATAACCTTATCCACACTGCTAACCCTATTGCATAACCTTAACCTTAAAATTACGACCAAAAAGCACATTTTTGTTTTCATAACTTTTCACAATATAGCCAATATTGACTTTGCAGCTGGCCTATTTAAGGGGAAATCTCATGACAAGACTCAATAAATAAATAAACATCAACATGTGTAAAAACACACGAGATCTTAGTTATAGTTCATTCCCAGGCCCGTATAACCTGGCACAGAGTGTGTCCTGACCAGATCACATGTCATAGACCACCTCAGGGTTGAGTTTCAGAGTAACCATCGTATATATATATATATATATATATATATATATATATATATATATATATACATTTCATTTTCTGAATGTGGAGTGAATATAGAGCCTAGGCTACTGTTCATTATGAAGAGAAGAGGTGACATGCAGAAAATGACGGTCCCTCAGGAGCAACACAAAACTCTTGATTGTATGACTATGGTAAAGTCTCCATGATGTACAGAGAACAGGAGGTGAGAAAACGATGGACAGAAACAAACATTATTATATAGGAGTCACTGTGGTCCTCAGGTTAGTGGGTATACTGTGGTCCTCAGGTTAGTGGGTATACTGTGGTCCTCAGGTTAGTGGGTATACTGTGGTCCTCAGGTTAGTGGGTATACTGTGGCCCTGAGGTCAGTGGGTATACTGTGGTCCTCAGGTTAGTGGGTATACTGTGGCCCTGAGGTCAGTGGGTATACTGTGGTCCTCAGGTTAGTGGGTATACTGTGGTCCTCAGGTCAGTGGGTATACTGTGGTCCTCAGGTTAGTGGGTATACTGTGGTCCTCTGGTTAGTGGGTATACTGTGGTCCTCAGGTTAGTGGGTATACTGTGGTCCTCAGGTTAGTGGGTATACTGTGGTCATCAGGTTAGTGGGTATACTGTGGTCCTCAGGTTAGTGGGTATACTGTGGTCCTCAGGTTAGTGGGTATACTGTGGTCCTCAGGTTAGTGGGTATACTGTGGTCCTCAGGTTAGTGGGTATACTGTGGTCCTCAGGTTAGTGGGTATACTGTGGTCCCTCAGGTTAGTGGGTATACTGTGGTCCTCAGGTTAGTGGGTATACTGTGGTCCTCAGGTTAGTGGGTATACTGTGGTCCTCAGGTTAGTGGGTATACTGTGGTCCTCAGGTTAGTGGGTATACTGTGGTCCTCAGGTTAGTGGGTATACTGTGGTCCTCAGGTTAGTGGGTATACTGTGGTCCTCAGGTTAGTGGGTATACTGTGGTCCTCAGGTTAGTGGGTATACTGTGGTCCTCAGGTTAGTGGGTATACTGTGGTCCTCAGGTTAGTGGGTATACTGTGGTCCTCAGGTTAGTGGGTATACTGTGGTCCTCAGGTTAGTGGGTATACTGTGGTCCTCAGGTTAGTGGGTATACTGTGGTCCTCAGGTTAGTGGGTATACTGTGGTCCTCACTGTGGTTCAGGTTAGTGGGTATACTGTGGTCCTCAGGTTAGTGGGTATACTGTGGTCCTCAGGTTAGTGGGTCCTCAGGTTAGTGGGTATACTGTGGTCCTCAGGTTAGTGGGTATACTGTGGTCCTCAGGTTAGTGGGTATACTGTGGTCCTCAGGTTAGTGGGTATACTGTGGTCCTCAGGTTAGTGGGTATACTGTGGTCCTCAGGTTAGTGGGTATACTGTGGTCCTCAGGTTAGTGGGTATACTGTGGTCCTCAGGTTAGTGGGTATACTGTGGTCCTCAGGTTAGTGGGTATACTGTGGTCCTCAGGTTAGTGGGTATACTGTGGTCCCTCAGGTTAGTGGGTATACTGTGGTCCTCAGGTTAGTGGGTATACTGTGGTCCTCAGGTTAGTGGGTATACTGTGGTCCTCAGGTTAGTGGGTATACTGTGGTCCTCAGGTTAGTGGGTATACTGTGGTCCTCAGGTTAGTGGGTATACTGTGGTCCTCAGGTTAGTGGGTATACTGTGGTCCTCAGGTTAGTGGGTATACTGTGGTCCTCAGGTTAGTGGGTATACTGTGGTCCTCAGGTTAGTGGGTATACTGTGGTCCTCAGGTTAGTGGGTATACTGTGGTCCTCAGGTTAGTGGGTATACTGTGGTCCTCAGGTTAGTGGGTATACTGTGGTCCTCAGGTTAGTGGGTATACTGTGGTCCTCAGGTTAGTGGGTATACTGTGGTCCTCAGGTTAGTGGGTATACTGTGGTCCTCAGGTTAGTGGGTATACTGTGGTCCTCAGGTTAGTGGGTATACTGTGGTCCTCAGGTTAGTGGGTATACTGTGGTCCTCAGGTTAGTGGGTATACTGTGGTCCTCAGGTTAGTGGGTATACTGTGGTCCTCAGGTTAGTGGGTATACTGTGGTCCTCAGGTTAGTGGGTATACTGTGGTCCCAGGTTAGTGGGTATACTGTGGTCAGGTTAGTGGGTATACTGTGGTCCTCAGGTTAGTGGGTATACTGTGGTCCTCAGGTTAGTGGGTATACTGTGGTCCTCAGGTTAGTGGGTATACTGTGGCCCTGAGGTCAGTGGGTATACTGTGGTCCTCAGGTTAGTGGGTATACTGTGGTCCTGAGGTCAGTGGGTATACTGTGGTCCTCAGGTTAGTGGGTATACTGTGGTCCCTGAGGTCAGTGGGTATACTGTGGTCCTCAGGTTAGTGGGTATACTGTGGCCCTGAGGTCAGTGGGTATACTGTGGTCCTCAGGTTAGTGGGTATACTGTGGTCCTCAGGTTAGTGGGTATACTGTGGTCCTCAGGTTAGTGGGTATACTGTGGTCCTCAGGTTAGTGGGTATACTGTGGTCCTCAGGTTAGTGGGTATACTGTGGTCATCAGGTTAGTGGGTATACTGTGGTCCTCAGGTTAGTGGGTATACTGTGGTCCTCAGGTTAGTGGGCATACTGTGGTCATCAGGTTAGTGGGTATACTGTGGTCCTCAGGTTAGTGGGTATACTGTGGTCCTCAGGTTAGTGGGTATACTGTGGTCATCAGGTTAGTGGGTATACTGTGGTCCTCAGGTTAGTGGGTATACTGTGGTCCTCAGGTTAGTGGGTATACTGTGGTCCTCAGGTTAGTGGGTATACTGTGGTCCTCAGGTTAGTGGGTATACTGTGGTCCTCAGGTTAGTGGGTATACTGTGGTCCTCAGGTTAGTGGGTATACTGTGGTCCTCAGGTTAGTGGGTATACTGTGGTCCTCAGGTTAGTGGGTATACTGTGGTCCTCAGGTTAGTGGGTATACTGTGGTCCTCAGGTTAGTGGGTATACTGTGGTCCTCAGGTTAGTGGGTATACTGTGGTCCTCAGGTTAGTGGGTATACTGTGGTCCTCAGGTTAGTGGGTATACTGTGGTCCTCAGGTTAGTGGGTATACTGTGGTCCTCAGGTTAGTGGGTATACTGTGGTCCTCAGGTTAGTGGGTATACTGTGGTCCTCAGGTTAGTGGGTATACTGTGGTCCTCAGGTTAGTGGGTATACTGTGGTCCTCAGGTTAGTGGGTATACTGTGGTCCTCAGGTTAGTGGGTATACTGTGGTCCTCAGGTTAGTGGGTATACTGTGGTCCTCAGGTTAGTGGGTATACTGTGGTCCTCAGGTTAGTGGGTATACTGTGGTCCTCAGGTTAGTGGGTATACTGTGGTCATCAGGTTAGTCGGTATACTGTAGCCCTCAGGTCAGTGGGTATACTGTGGTCCTCAGGTCAGTGGCCCCCAGGTCAGTGGGTATACTATGACCCTCGGGTCAGTGGTTATACTGTGGCCCTCAGACAATGACCTGGGGACAGACAGTGACAAATGACCGGACTCTCGCTGTCACTAAGACTGGTGGTGGTAATATTCTGTACACAGCTACCGCATCTGTCCACACAAAGACACAGACACACACACACACAGAAACACACAGACACACACACAGTGCATACTGTACTACTGAGTGCCCAACTGCAGTCAGCTAATACTATCCAAACACATAATCCAATTCAAAGTTGTGCTTTAAACCTAATCCTTCAAAATCCATGGAGGATTCTAAATGAGTAGAAAACATTCTACACTACTATTAGCTAGCCTGCCTAAAATGCCTATTGGGGAAGTCATATGAATCTAATCTAGACAATATGGTTACTATATGTTCTTGCTCCACATTACAAAGTAAGTGGAGGATGTGTAGAACAGTGGAGGCTGCTGATGGGAGGACAGCTCATAATAATGGCTGGAACGGAGAGGATTAAATGGAAACCATGTGTTTGATGTATTTGATACCATTCCACTGATACCGCTCCCACAATTACCATGAGCCTGTCCTCCACAATTAAGGTGCCACCAACCTCCTGGGGTGTACAATACTGCTACTGCTACTACTACTACTACTGCTACTACTACTACTACTTCTTCTACTACTACTACTACTACTACTACTTCTTCTACTAGTAGTAGTAGTACTGCTGCTGCTGCTACTGCTACTACTACTACTACTACTACTACTACTACTACTACTACTACTTCTTCTACTACTACTACTACTACTACTGCTGCTGCTTCCGCTACAACTACTACTACTGCTACTACTACTACTACTAGTACTACTGCTACTGCTACTACTACTGCTGCTATTACTACTACTACTACTACTACTACTACTGCTGCTACTACTACTGCTGCTGCTACTGCTACTGCTACTACTGCTGCTACTACTACTACTACTACTGCTACTGCTACTACTACTGCTGCTGCTACTGCTACTACTACTGCTACTACTACTGCTGCTGCTTCCGCTACAACTACTACAACTACTAATACTTAGGTGTCTGGTTAGACTGTAAACTCTCATTCCAGACCCACATCAAACATCTCCAATCCAAAGTTAAATCTAGAATTGGCTTCCTATTTCGCAACAAAGCATCCTTCACTCATGCTGCCAAACATACCCTTGTAAAACTGACCATCCTGCCAATCCTCGACTTCGGCGATGTAATTTACAAAATAGCCTCCAATACACTACTCAACAAATTGGATGCAGTCTATCACAGTGCAATCCGTTTTGTCACCAAAGCCCCATATACAACCCACCATTGCGACCTGTACGCCCTCGTTGGCTGGCCCTCGCTTCATACTCGTCGCCAAACCCACGGGCTCCATGTCATCTACAAGACCCTGCTAGGTAAAGTCCCCCCTTATTTCAGCTCGCTGGTCACCATAGCATCACCCACCTGTAGCACGCACTCCAGCAGGTATATCTCTCTGGTCACCCCCAAAACCAATTCTTTCTTTGGCCGCCTCTCCTTCCAGTTCTCTGCTGCCAATGACTGGAACGAACTACAAAAATCTCTGAAACAGGTAAACACTTATCTCCCTCACTAGCTTTAAGCACCAACTGTCAGAGCAGATCACAGATTACTGCACCTGTACATAGCCCACCTATAATTTAGGCCAAACAACTACCTCTTTCCCTACTGTATTTATTTTATTTATTTATTTATTTTGCTCCTTTGCACCCCATTATTTGTATCTCTACTTTGCACATTCTTCCACTGCAAATGTACCATTCCAGTGTTTTACTTGCTATATTGTATTTACTTCACTACCATGGCCTTTTTTTGCCTTTACCTCCCTTCTCACCTCATTTGCTCACATCGTATATAGACTTGTTTATACTGTATAATTGACTGTATGTTTGTTTTACTCCATGTGTAACTCTGTGTCGTTGTATCTGTCGAACTGCTTTGCTTTATCGTGGCCAGGTCGCAATTGTAAATGAGAACTTGTTCTCAACTTGCCTACCTGGTTAAATAAAGGTTAAATATATTTTTTGTTTTTTAAATATTGCAAAGTAAGGTCAAATTTGTAGGAAACTACTACTAGCTATTAGCCTATTCTGGGTACAGTGGTTAGTTGTACTAAAATGTAGATAATATGTATGCTACGGTTCTATATGTTTTGCTCTATATTGCAAAGTAAGGCAAATATTTCACCTTGTGGAAAATGTCCTGTGGCTTCTCTCTCTCCCCTTTCTCTCTCTCTCGCTACCCCTCTCTGTCCTCTTCATCACTACCTTCCTCTCTCCGCCAAGCAGAGCCACTCAGCACTTTTACCTCAGCTAGAGAAATCACCATCATCAGCCTCTGTGGGGTATCCAAACACCAGCCAAGGGGGTACTTTGATATTCTCTTCCTGACACCCTAAGACCTGCGGCTCTCCCAACGAGATGGGTGGAACCCCCCCCCGCAGATTTGGAAGAACGAGGAAGTATGTTAGTGGAACGGTTGAAGTGGAGGCGGCAAAGGAGGTGGGAGGGGAAGTTAGAGGAATGACTTATTAGGAGAACGTCTTACTACACTATACCCTGCACCTCAGTGTGCACTTTAAGTGCAGTTGATTTGGAGCCGCCTTGGATTCCATTAGAAACATCCAAGCTTCATTCAACCTCGTTCTTATCAAGCCTCTATTCCCAGCACCCTTCAGTTCCCATCCAATACCTCCAGAGATATGGTGAAACACATCTAATGGATTCTAATCACGGGCAACGGGGAGTTCTTGTCAGTTTTTCTCATTTAATTACATCAGTTCCCTACATCGCTCAATCTCTTTCTTGTTCTCTGTCTCTATTTCTCTGAGCAAACTTTTTTTTTTTTTATTACTTTTATGTGCCACAAAGCTAATGAAAAATGTAGATGTCTTTGGTATTGACTGTCTACAGAGGTATATGTGATGTGAAATGTACACTGAGTATAATAAACATTAGGAACACCTTTGTAACATTGTGTCTGCAAAGGGGGTCCCCTTTGCAAACAGAACAGTCTCAATTTGTCAGGCGATGGACTCTACAAGGTATTGAAAGTGTTCCATTAGGATGCAGCGTTGCAGTTCTTGACACAAACCGGTGTGTCTGGCATCTTTTACCGTACCCTGTTCAAATGCATTTAAATATTTTGTGTTTCCCATTCATCCTCTGAATGACACACATACAGTACACAATTCATGTCTCAGTTGTTTCAAGGTTTAACAAACTTTATTTAACCTGTCTCCTCTCCTTCATCTACACTGATGAATCCACTGGTAAAGTGGATATAACAAGTGACATCAATAAGGGATCATAGCATTCAACTGGATTCACCTGGTCAGTCTACTGTATGTAACGGAAAGAGCAGGTGTTCTTAATGTTTTGTACAGTCAACATATAAGGGTCTGTATGTGTCAGGGTTGAATCCATTTAAATTGAAACCAGTCAATTCAGGAAGTGATTTCAATTTAAAATTCAGAAATGTAAAACCTTGTGAAATATATATCTTTCTAGTTTTTCATTTATTGAAAAGTCATTGAAAATAAATGCCCTTTATTCAATTATTTAATTGGAATTTCAGTTTACTTCCTGAATTTCAGATTACAGTACTTCCCTGGTATGTGTTTGGGGGGACTGTAGTCTGTCTGTCTGTCTGTCTGTCTGTCTGTCTGTCTGTCTGTCTGTCTGTCTGTCTGTCTGTCTGTCTGTCTGTCTGTCTGTCTGTCTGTCTGTCTGTCTGTCTGTCTGTCTGTCTGTCTGTCTGTCTGCCTGCCTGCCTGCCTGCCTGTCTGTCTGTCTGTCTGTCTGTCTGTCTGTCTGTCTGTCTGTCTGTCTGTCTGTCTGTCTGTCTGTCTGTCTGCCTGCCTGCCTGCCTGTCTGTCTGTCTGTCTGTCTGTCTGTCTGTCTGTCTCTGTGTGTGTGTGTGTGTGTGTGTGTGTGTGTGTGTGTGTGTGTGTGTGTGTGTATCTGTGCGTGTGTGTACTGTTTGTATATGAATGAGTACTTCTTTGAAATCTCAATTAACCCCTGTATTCTTATACTCGCCTTATAACAGTCTTATACCAGTCTTATAACACCTACCGTTCATGCCGTTGTAGATGCTCCTGTGATGCGGTGACAGCTCTTCAGCGGTGGCCGGTCTCTTCTGTACCTCTCTCCCAGGGCTGCCGAACTTCATGTGGTCTGGACTCCCACTATACTGGTGCCTGTGAGTCTCTGGACTGCCCCCGGCCGACATCACACAGCCCTTCTCATGGTGCTGGTGCTCTGGCGTCCCCAACCCTAGATGTGCCTGTCTGGGCTCGGGGCTTCCACAGCAGCTACCGCCCCCGATGCTCCCCCTGTGGTGCCTCTGGTAGAGCTCCCCGGCGCTGCCGCCCTGACCCGACCCCAGGAGGTGCTGCTGTTTCTGGGAGAGAAGCAGGTCGGAGCCGTGGAGGTGGTGGTGCTTGGTGGATGGGTGCTGGGACTCGGGGCTCCGGCGTCCCACGTTGCGGCCGTACTTCTCAGGGCTGAGCCCCCGCATGGAACGGGCGCTATGGGTGTGGTCGGGCACCGAGATGGAGCCGCAGCGGGGCCGGCAGAGTTGGGGCATGGCGTAGGGATACTCCAGGCTGGTGCTACGGTGCCTGCCCTGGGGGTGAGGAGGTTCAGGGCTGGAGGGGATCTCACGTTCTCCACTCACACTGCCAGCCCGGGGCTTTTGGAGATGCTCCGGGCTCCCAGTTCCACCGCCCCCGAGGCTACCGGCGTGTGTAACCAGGTGGAGCTGCTTGTGGTGGGGGTGATCGGAGCTGTCGGCGCTCCCCGCGCTAGACGTACTACTCCCATCCCCCACGTCCCTCATTAACAACCCTGTCCCGGGGACCAGCAACAAACTACTCTGGCTATCGATAGAATTCCTACACCCTCCTGCCACCCCCACCACACAACCTCCCCCCCTCCTCCTCCTACACCACCAACCCCCACCCCTCCACCACCTCCTCCTCCTCCTCCTCCACCTTTCTCCTCGTCGAGTAACAAACAGAGTTCTTTGAGATCCAGGTTCTCCCGGACCACCTCGTCCTGCCGCAACTCCAGCTCCTTGAGCTTCTGAAGGTACAACGTCACCTCCTTCCTCATGATGGAGGCGCTGTAGCGCCCCAGTCGCTGCCACTCCCTGGACACCCGCTTGCCCTTCTGACGGTCGTCATCCAGGAAGCAACACAGGTCCCTCAGCTCCCGGTTGTCCTCCTGCAGTTTCTGGTTGATGTCCTGAGGAGAGGAGACGAGATGAGTGGAGAAAGGGAGGTGAGAAGTGTTCATTAGTGCTATTTTATTCATTCCCTCTTATCTAGGTCCTACTGGGGTAGAAATCTCTTATTCGAGGAAACCTCACTTTAATATCATGTCAATCAAAGACAGAGTCAAATAAAAATGAAAATCAGCTGCTCATAAACCTCTGTATCACATAAATATGGATGTGAAAATGTTGGATGTAAGAGTGGTAGAGGGCAAATAGGCCGTGAGTGAGCTGAGAGAGGGAGCCAGGGAGGGAGGGCAAGCAAAGCACCAGGCCAGAGCATACCGCTCTCTCTCTCATTTGCAACATGACGGCATATTTGCCCAAAGTTCTCCACCTCCCCTAATTATCCATAATAACATACACCTCAGACCCTCCAGCACGTGTAGTTTAATTAGGTACCATGGTGCTTCGGGCTGGGCCTTTTGGGCCTGCTCTCTGAAGCAGCCACGGATCCTTCCTCCATCCCCATGTGCTTCATCTCAGTCGCTCCTATCTCATTTTAATGAATCCCAGAGTATCGGAGTAGGATGTTAAATCAAGTTTATGTAAGCTTGGAGAAATAATAAGATTATGCCAGGATTATTATTGCTAGTTACACTGCACCAAATATGATTTGGGAGAGAGAAGTCATATATTTGGGGAGTTTAATGAGTATTCTGGGTTAAATAGCTTTACTCTTGTAGCCTAGTAGAATTTTGTTGATGATATTCCAAGAGCAAAGCATCAAGCTTGTGCCACAGGCCTACACACCAAAGCTCTTGCAAAGGAGATGGAGACTAAAGACAACAGGTGAGTGAGTGAGAAAGAGAGAAGAATGATGATGCTTGACATTCAGCCCAGATGCCCTCTCACTATGCTTTCTGATGGAAGATGAAGGATGCACACACAAGTAGGCTCATGCACGCTCACAGATACATGCACAGGGAGAGGGAGAGAGATCTTGTCAAATGAAATGAACTTATATACATCCTGCCTCCATTTCATCATGTGAACAGCGGCGCCTTTAAAGAACGCGCAAACTCAACCCCGAACACCCTCTCATGCTGTGCGCGCTCAGGTGCGCCAGTGCGGCCTCCCCGCCGTTAACTATGATCTCATCTTTTTAGAAATGCCGTGCGCGCCCATTCCTCACCTTCAGCCCTCTTATTTCGTTCAAGTGTAGCTGGAGGCTGCGATTGACCTCGCGGATCAGATTGCTGTGGTCCAGTATCACGCTCATTTTATCGGTTTCAGACCGCCGGAGCCGCCGCACCAAATCCTCTTTGGTCCACTTGAGAAGGTCCTCGTCCTGTATATTTGAGATGTCCTCCGCTGGACTTTCACTCTTTGTTATGGACAGCGAAAGCTGTGGCTGACTAGCTTTTTCCATCCCTACGGTTCCGTTGTCGGGAATACCGGCGACAACAGGCTTGAAATACAACTCAGAGGGCACTGACAGTCAACCTCTGCTCGCATCAGCCGCACAAGTCAAACTGATCCGGAATTACCGTTCGAAATCAAATCGCATAGTTGCCTGACACTTCAGCCCCCAAATGCAACAGCTGAGGACGCCGCCGAATCCCTCGTCCAACAGTGAAATATAGCCCTAGAAAAGGCTACGTGCAGCTATCTAACATCCCGAAACCCCGGCATGGACAATTTTTTAGTTCATGCAAGTTTGCACCTGAATGCATCCACATTTAGTCTCTTCCGTCCTGAAGTGAAGGGAGCTTCGGCGGGTAGCGGGTTGCTGATGCGCATCTCCCGCCTCTTGTAGCTGTACAGTCCAATACATAAGGGAGGAGGAACCGCTGTAGCATCGCCAGGCAAGTGCACTGCGCGTGAATAGAGGGAGAGAGCGTGACTGCAGTGACTAGCAGAACCACCTCTCTCTCTCTCTCTCTCTCTCTCTCTCTCCATCCAAGTGTCTCCATCAAATGATGCGGGGCTGATGGGTATGCTTTGGTACCCAGCGCCATCTACAGATCAAAAGCCATGGGCTACAGCATTTCGTCATCTTTTTTTATGGGCATATAATACATTCAGGACATCATTTCCCATGATCCTCGTGTGCGTGCTTGTATCTCACGTCATGGACACGAGAGCCAGAAAATGTAGTAACACGTCATTCTACTGAAGTAGAGGACCACCGGCCGGGAGTTGCCCCCTCAGATTCTTCGCTCTCATTCTGTTTGCGCATCGGTATTTGTCACCTAAATGCTGATCCGATTTATTACAGTATAATATTTATTTACCTTCGTCTGGATTTCCAACCGGATCTGTATAAAAGGTATGGTTCTCCGTCTGATCTGCGTGCATCAATTTGATGAAAAGTGTCTAGCTAGGCCATTCTGTTTGCGTTCGTCCAGAAAAAAAGCCGACTAAAGGCTGGGTTAGTCCGTTCGCAAGGCTAGCCTAGTTAACATGTATCGTTAATATAACTTGCATGATCGTGTTTTATATCAAGTTTACATTAGAAACACTCCCGGAATTTGATTAAATGCTAACTGACGTTAGCTAACGTTACCTAGGATCAACTAGAACCTGTCGCTAACTAGCTTGTTGCTGCTACTAGCATCCGCCTCCTTTCAGGAAGGCATCTCTACCAGGGACGAGATCCTAAAATGTGATTTGTGATACCCGTCTAACCATTTAACTACTACAACATGCGTGTTTTGGTTCCTAGTAATGGCCAGTAATAGCGAAGATGTGCCAGTATATAGCATAGCTAGAAGAGACCGTTTTTAGTCTGTCCATTTAAGCACTCGGTTGTGTAATCAATGGATCGTTGCTACTTCGAGTGAAGGGTCCTGTAGGCCAGCTGTCAATCACCTGGTAGAGCTGTTTGACGCAGAGGGTTCCCCTGAATGAGAGAGTGGAGAGGTGCGCGTTCATTTTGGTTCATATCTGAATTAGATAGCTGAAGTGAACTATGGTTTGGAACAGACCGACTGTCTTGATAAGTGTGTCAGAAGACCATCAAGTGGTGGTGGTCTCTTCCATAACATTACATGGAATTACATTACAAGGAAACGTTCCATAACATTCCATAACTAGGGCCCTGTGTTTTGTGGAATCATGTGACATGCCTGTATTTTTACCAAATTGCAGCTTTAATGCTTTTCCATTGAAATCAATGTCCCCTTTTCACGTCAGATGTTCCAATGCCACCGTCAGACAATTTATGACATTTTTTTAATGTATTTCTCATTTCTAGATAAGATCAGATAAATAAAAAATTGTACATGTCACATGATTGTCCAAAACACAGCATATGTCTGGACTTCCAGAGCTATAGATATCTAAGACATCTGGTTACTGCCATTCATACCTACCGAGGCATGTAAGCCCAAGACTCACTCGTCCCTGAAATGTTACGTAGTTGAAATAGGTGTGACCAATATTTGCGTAGGATTCAAAATTAGCCCAGGGATTCTTAAGTATCAAAACATGCCAAACAGGTTTTGATGACGAGCATCATCGTCATTCATGTTCCACATAGGCCTCCACCTATGAACTTGGAACAAAGCCATGGAAAGAGTGGAAAGTGAGAGTTAGCTCACACCGAACTCCAGACTCAAACAGCTCTCGGGGGAAGCTACGACAGACTACCTGCCCTTAGCTAGAGCTAGTTTAGCTATCGGACTAACTTCGCTCCATATTTATTTATTTATTTAACCAGACGAGTTTATTAAGAATCTCTTCACTTTCTTTCCCATTGAAGTTGCCATGGCGACATACCAGGAGTTTATCCAACAGAATGAGGATCGGGACGGCGTGCGTTTTAGCTGGAACCTGTGGCCCTCGAGCAGGCTGGAAGCTACCCGGCTGGTAGTGCCTGTCTCCTGCCTCTTCACCCCACTCAAGGAGAGGCCAGACCTGCCACCGGTGCAGTACGAACCAGTCCTCTGTAGCAGGGCCAACTGCAAGGCTGTACTAAACCCGCTATGGTGAGTATTTGAGGAGTGGAGGTGAATGTTGTTGTTTTAGGCTGAGTGAGTGGTTTTTAATTGTTGCTTGTTGATGTTTTTACAAGCACTTAGCTAGAAGCTAAGCTATACGACTTACATGGCGTCTCTTTGTTTTCAACTTCAGCATTTTATTATTCTGGGAACTTACGTCTCGGGTGAAGGGAAGAGTAGGAGAAGAAAGGGATCACCAATTAAGTTTTTAATATCTTTAGGAATGCTTAGGTGTAGCTATATCACTCAGGGACAGGTGTGGTGGATCAACCCTATCCACACCTTAACAATCCAATATACATTTGCTCTAGAAGCTCTAAAAGCCTCAGACTATGTGACCAGGTCTGTTTGACTGCTGCTGTACACTGTATCCAAGTACCTCTGTCTTCCCCCCCCCCTTGTAGCCAAGTTGACTACAGAGCCAAAATATGGGCGTGCAACTTCTGCTTCCAAAGAAACCCAGTGAGTACACCACAATGGACTATACTGAGCTGTATGACCAAACACTATTCCACCATAGAATACCGAGGCGCATAATGTACGCATAATGTACCAATAGTCATATCTGTGGGTGGACTACATACATTCCTGTGTTTATACTAGTCATATAGGAATATCTTTAAAGTGGCCTGTCTACATTCCTCTAGCAGGTGAAGCTAACCACTTTTGTCGTCTCGTTCTCTCCTTCACAGTTCCCCCCGTCATACGCTGGCATCTCGGACGTTAACCAGCCGGCTGAGCTCATGCCACAGTTCTCAACCATTGAGTACATAGTGCAGGTAGACACGTACAGTTCCACATAGAGATCTCTGAACTTTGCACATAGACATTATGTTCTGTACACGCGGCCTGGCTTTGTAGTTGTGCGTCTCAACCCACAGAATTGCTTCATCAAATATGAATGTTTCTTTGATCCTCAAGTTGAGTTACTAGCCACAAAGAATGTACTGGCAAATGTACACACCACATGACATTACCATCACTTTTTAAGTTTTAGGTACCAGCAGCATACCACCCTGCATACCACTGCTGGCTTGCTCCTGGTCAGTCCCTGGATGGGAGACCAGATGCTACTGGAAATGGTGTTGGAGGGCCAGTAGGAGGCATTCTTTCCTCTGGTCTAAAAAAAAATATCCCAATGCCCCAGGGCAGTGATTGGGGACATTGCCCTGTGTAGGGTGCTGTCTTTCGGATGGGACGTTAAACGGGTGTCCTGACTCTCTGAGGTCATTAAAGATCCCATGGCACTTAAGAGTAGGGGTGTTAACCCCGGTGTCCTGCTAAATTCCCAATCTGACCCTCAAACCACCTAATAATCCCCAGTTTAAAGTGACTATTCCCTGGTTGTTGCTGCAAATGAGAATGTGTTCTCAGTCAACTTACCTGGTAAAATAACTAATAAAAGTTGATCATTTATTTAGACATTCTTTGTCTTTGCTGTTTATTGTAATGGACGTTGTCAATTTACAAAGTGACATCGGGTTACAAAAGTCACTTGACCTCAGTGTCATGTGACACCATCCCAACATGGAAGAACTCAAAACACTGCAACATAGAAAACCCATGTCAACTCAAAACTAAAGACCCAGCACTTTGTTTCTGTAAAATAACCTCTCCAATCCTGTCTCTGCCACCAATGTAGCGCGGCCCCCCGAACCCCCTCATCTTCCTGTACGTGGTGGACACGTGTCTGGAGGAGGAGGACCTGCAGGCCCTGAAGGAGTCCCTGCAGATGTCCCTGTCCCTGCTGCCCCCCAACGCCCTGGTCGGCCTCATCACCTTCGGACGCATGGTGCAGGTCCACGAGCTGAGCTGCGAGGGCATTGCAAAGAGCTACGTGTTCAGAGGAACCAAGGAGCTTTCCTCCAAACAGATCCAGGTCAGTCAGTAACTGTTACATACGGGAAGGCAAGTAGTCTTGAAAATGCATTCATTAGTTTTGGGAAAAGATCTGGATTAGTTGTACTAAGATGACTGTAGGCTATATTTATGACGACAACTGCGGGCCGCATTAAATCTTTCAAGGACCGCATTTGGCCCGAGGGACGTATGTTTGAGACCTCTGATCTAGGTCAAAGTCTGCTTTGTCCATAGAAATGGAATAGGATCTTTGTTGTGGTCGTTTGTCATATGATCATGTCTAGGTGTCCTTGAATCAATTGGAAATTAAATGACAATAAAACAGTAGAATGGGGACAGGATACAGGTCAAAGACAGCCAGGTGTCACAAGATAGAATAAGAAGATATGATTGGCTCTTTGGGATGGTTCTGAATGACATAGAATGGGTCTATGCCACTACAGGGGTAGTGTTCTATACAGAAAAAAAGCCCTAGGTTCCTAACACCCAGAAACAGAGCGTTAGGCCTATACAGAATACAGCCGACAGGGAAAACTCCCTTAGTCTGCCATGTAATATTCAAGAACATTGTCAGAGGTACTTTGAAATACAGTGTTGTATAAATACAGTGTTATATATGATATTGTGTACAGTCAGAGCGTTAGGCCTATATAGAATACAGTCAAGAGACTGGCCAGGACAAGAGAAACTCTTAGGCTGCCATGCAATATTCCACAATACCATTGTTGAAAGTCCATGAGAACTCATAGCTCTCTTTCTCTCTTTCAGGAGATGCTAGGCCTGACGAACCCAGCGGCATCTGGGCCTCAGGGTCGTCCCGCGGCCCCTCAGGATCCAGCCGTCACCTGTCGGTTCCTGCAGCCGGTCCATAAGGTAGACATGAACCTGACAGACCTGTTGGGAGAGTTGCAGAGAGACCCCTGGCCTGTACCACAGGGGAAGAGACCACTGCGGTCTACTGGAATAGCACTGTCCATCGCCGTGGGCCTGCTGGAGGTAAGAACAGTTACATAAGCGTGCATATACTTACACACACGCACTTACACAAGCACACAGTCCTATGTACACATTTTGTGCGGTGTACAAATAACCTGATTCGATGTAGTCAACATAGGCAACTGACCTTCAAAACTAAACTGAACCTTACCCGCTCTGACATGTCACAGGTTTCAACTAACCTTTCACACACTTCCTCTCTCACACACACACACACACTGACATTATCTCTTCAGTTAGGTCTGCCAATAGTACCACTCATACTTTCTTAGGTCAAAGGTCAGCTTCTTTCTTTTTGCCTTATTGCTCCTTCTCTCTCTCTCTCCACTATCCTCTCTTCCTGTCTCTGGTAACACAACTAACATGCTGTAGGTACGTGTTAGAACAGCTGTGTTTCCTGCTGTCCGGTCCTCTGGTGCTGATGTCTACTGATAATGTCATGGTTAGAGAAAAACATCTGAAGTCTAACTTCATCCATTCTGATGGTTCTAACGATGAACCTCCCCTTAAGGTGCTTTTGGGAAACCGGTCTGTATGGTAACTTAATATGAATGAGTTTCTTGAAGGGATATCGGTAGTTTGGTGAATCCTTACCGTGACTGAGGGAGCATTTGCATACAATTTCACAGTCAAATCACTTGGGATGTCACTGTAATGGGGAAATGATTCAGTTTAGAGTAATTAACACAATGCTTAGCGTATGTTTTCCCTTCGTGTAATACACAGTATATCCCGTGTTCTGTTTGGGACAGTCATTTGTGTACGGGTTGGTGGTCACTAGAATTGATAGTGAATGTTCTGGATGGTTGTCATATCTGTTGATGGTGATGCCAGACTGGAGGTACAAGGACACAGGACACTGATTGTTAATGTGTTCTGTGACACTGTGATTCCGTAGCGGCTGATGTTGTGACTTCCTACAAGCCTCTCAGCAGGTTTTTACAGAGCATTGGTGCTGTGAGATTAGAATGTAGGGGTTACTGAATAACAGACATTTTCTCTGCTTCTGTTCTGGAGGTGTCTCCCTGTTCCAAATTCTTAAAACCGACGGGATTTCGATTGCTGTTATCAATGATTGCTGTCGTTATTGTTCACCTGGAAATTCCCAGTACATTCTGTTATATCATACTACAGTTAAATCAGACTACAATAACCTAATGGCAGCTTCTGTGTTGGCAGTCACATCTCAGTCAGAAATGCCATGTTTGATACCATGGTTGAATTACTCAAATAAATAAATCAAATCTTGACCATACTGACCATAGCCACCGTCTTTCCACCCCCAGGGTACGTTTCCCAACACAGGGGCCCGTGTGATGATGTTCATGGGCGGACCCCCCACCCAGGGCCCCGGGATGGTGGTGGGAGACGAACTCAAGACCCCCATCCGCTCCTGGCATGACATCACCAAGGACAACGCACGGCATCTGAAGAAAGCCACCAAGGTCAGTCCAAGAATAACAGAATGGATAGCGCAGAATGCCAAGAATAGCAGAATGGATAGCGCAGAATGGATAGCGCGCAGAATGGATAGCGCAGAATGGATAGAAGCAGAATGGATGGAGCAGAATGGATAGCGCAGAATGGATAGAGCAGAATGGATAGCGCAGAATGGATAGCGCAGAATGGATAGAGCAGAATGGATAGCGCAGAATGGATAGCGCAGAATGGATAGCGCAGAATGGATGGATAGAGCAGAATGGATAGCGCAGAATGGATAGCGCAGAATGGATAGCGCAGAATGGATAGCAGAATGGATAGCGCAGAATGGATAGCGCAGAATGGATAGCAGAATGGATGCAGAATGGAGAGCAGAATGGATAGCGCAGAATGGAGCAGAATGGATAGCAGAATGGATAGCGCAGAATGGATAGCGCAGAATGGATGCAGAATGGATAGCGCGCAGAATGGATAGAGCAGAATGGATGCAGAATGGATAGAGCAGAATGGATAGCGCAGAATGGATAGAGCAGAATGGATAGCGCAGAATGGATAGAGCAGAATGGATAGCGCAGAATGGAGCGCAGAATGGAGCAGAATGGATAGCGCAGAATGGATAGAGCAGAATGGATAGCGCAGAATGGATAGCGCAGAATGGATAGAGCAGAATGGATAGAGCAGAATGGATAGAGCAGAATGGATAGAGCAGAATGGATAGCGCAGAATGGATAGCGCAGAATGGATAGCGCAGAATGGATAGCGCAGAATGGATAGAGCAGAATGGATAGAGCAGAATGGATAGCGCAGAATGGATAGCGCAGAATGGATAGCGCAGAATGGATAGCGCAGAATGGATAGCGCAGAATGGATAGAGCAGAATGGATAGCGCAGAATGGATAGAGCAGAATGGATAGCAGAATGGATAGCGCAGAATGGATAGCAGAATGGATAGCGCAGAATGGATAGAGCAGAATGGATAGCGCAGAATGGATAGCGCAGAATGGATAGAGCAGAATGGATAGCGCAGAATGGATAGCGCAGAATTCAGCAGCAGAATGGATAGAGCAGAATGGATGGCAGAATGGATAGCGCAGAATGGATAGAGCAGAATGGATAGAGCAGAATGGAAGCGCAGAATGGATAGGCAGAATGGATAGAGCAGAATGGATAGGCAGAATGGATAGCGCAGAATGGATAGCGCAGAATGGATGGCAGAATGGAAGCAGAATGGATAGCGCAGAATGGATAGAGCAGAATGGATAGCGCAGAATGGATGCAGAATGGATCAGAATGGATACAGAATGGATCAGAATGGATACGCAGAAATGGCAGAATTAGCGCAGAATGGATAGCGCAGAATGGTAGCGCAGAATTAGCGCAGAATGGATGCGCAGAATTCCCAGAATGGATCAGAATGGATCAGAATGGATAGCGCAGAATCCAGACATTCTTATGAGCCGTCCTCCCCTTTGCAGCCTCAGAATGGATAGCGCAGAATGGATGCAATTTTGTTTTACCATGCTGCGCGACACTTTTAGCCCATGGCAAAAAAAACTAATAACAATGGTTTGTTCTTAGTGGGCTAGTTTTTAGAGTTAAAGCGGAATCCTTCATTGGTGGAACTGCCACATCCCGATATTACAACCACAGAAGTTACTGGAAACAACAAACACGTATTTTCCATCTTTAAGAATACGTGGTGCAATTCTAGGTTGGTTTTAGAGCTAATGGCTGATGGATGTTATAAAAAACAACAAATGGTTTCCATGTGTTTGATGCCATTCCCTTCTCTCTATTCCAGACATTATTATTTTTGTCTTAATGTTTTACCAGTTTAGCTGCAACAAAATTATGGTTTTTTCTTTCACGGATTCCATCTTTAAGACTTCAAGCTAAGATGGATCTCATTTTTGTCTTAATGTGTTTCAAATTTTTCTTTATTTCAAGCTCACGATTTGTCAAATATTTCTCAAGTTTGCGCTCTCTTCTCTCTCCATACCTCTTCTGTTGAGGTATGTTCATGGACACCGATGCTCCAAAGAGTTCTCAAGGTGCTACCCAGCACTGTTTGTATATGTTGCAAACGGTTCCCTTGTTTTGTTTTATTCAGTACTACGACGCCTTGGCGAACCGTGCGGCAGTGAACGGCCACAGTATTGACATCTACGCCTGTGCCTTGGATCAGACCGGACTTCTAGAGATGAAATGTTTATCCAACCTCACTGGGTTAGTACCAGTCTCAGACGACCTACGCCTGACCTGTATCCTGTCTTCACCTGATTCCCCTAGTTGTGCTGAATCCCTCATGTCCCTGGTGATTTGAGAACTGTCTACTGAAGCTTTTATTTGATCTGAATAAGAAATACATTTTGTACAATTCCTCTACATTCGATAGAATGACTTTTCCAGAGACTTCATCCTCACTAGCTCATTGACTTTTCATTTTTGTATTGGAATTATGCTGCTGAATATTCATGTTTTTTTTCCTCCCGGGTTTCCATCCTCTCAGAGGTCACATAGCGATGGGCGACTCCTTCAACACCTCTCTGTTCAAGCAGACCTTCCAGAGGGTGTTCAGTAAGGACCACAACGGAGAGTTCCGCATGGCCTTCGGAGGCACGCTGGAAGTCAAGGCGTCCAGGGAGCTGAAGGTATCGGGGGCCATCGGGCCCTGTGTCTCCCTCAACGCTAAGGGACCGTGTATATCAGAGAACGTGAGTCTTTCAGGCACATACAGAATCCAAATAGGGTTAAAATAAATCATAATAATCCAGAAACGGTCCCAAAATTCCCAGTTTTTCCAGAATTTCAGGAATGGTTTGCGGAATTGTTCAACCTTCTATTCTAATAGCATTTTCCCCTCTGAATTGGGAAGATGTTTTTCATTGACTTCAATGGCCCTTTGTCTCTGTTACAGGAGGTCGGTGTTGGAGGAACAACCCAGTGGAAAATCTGCAGTCTCAGTCCCTCCACGACGTTGGCCTTGTACTTCGAGGTCGTCAATCAGGTGAACACATTTCCCTTTGATCACTTGTTTCTCATTTCATTCTTACTCAAAGTAGTCATTGATTTGGGTCGACCAAACCAATGTAATGTGACAATTCATCATTCTCACCTCAGTGATTCCTTAGGATGTGGTTTTGAGTATTCAAGCAGGATGTTTAGCAATATTAAATGTACTCCTATACCAACTATTGTAGTTATATTTTCTCTGTGCAGCACAACGCCCCAATCCCTCAGGGTGGTAGAGGAGCGGTCCAGTTTGTCACCCAGTACCAACACTCCAACACCCAGAGGAGGATCAGGGTTACCACCGTCGCCAGGAAGTAAGTCTTCTCTCTCGCTTTGAAACAGTAAACAGGAAGTGGGTTTGCAGAACTGCTACATCGTTCTTGACTGAAGTGTGACTGAACTGACAGCCCTTACAATATATATATGCAAGAGTCTGCATTTTGTAGACGTTGCGTTTCTCACATTGTGGTAACTCACTGCTTAAAGACAAAAGTCCATATCGGCCGTACAAATGAGGAGGTTGACATTCACCCTGCCCTGTTAAATGACTGGAAGTGGACGTGCAGCCTAGATTTGTGCTTACGCACACGTGCGTCAGTCTCGCCCTGCCCCTAACCTGTCCACTCCCTCTTTCTCCCTCCATCCAGTTGGGCCGACGCCCAGTCCCAGATCCAGCACATTGAGTCGTCCTTCGACCAGGAGGCGTCGGCGGTCATCATGGCCAGGCTGGGCGTGTTCAGGGCCGAGTCGGAAGAGGGGCCGGACGTCCTGCGCTGGCTGGACAGACAGCTCATTCGCCTGGTGAGTGACAGCTAGGCTGACCAATGTGTGACAGGCTTTGTAATGTCATTGGGCATTGGTCCCACCTTGGCTATTCCAAGAGAGTAGCCTGTTGTTCTTCACATAGCTGAATGTATGTAGGACTTGTGGGTGATTGTGGATAGAAGAATCCTTTGTATTCTTGTGTCTCTTTGTTCTTATTCATTGTAGAAGAATGTAGAAAGGAGTTGTCTGGAATGTGAAGCAGAATGACACGAATACTAATTCGCTGACAGTTTTTAAATCCCTCTGTGATGTTTCGGAAGTTGTGTTGGATACCTAAACTAACAGCACTTGACTGAAGTCCTGAAGGTATGTGTTGATGCCTTAGTTCAAGACGCTGACGTTTGTCGTCTCCTTTGTTACAGTGTCAGAAATTCGGTCAGTTCAACAAAGATGACCCCACCTCATTCAAGCTCTCGGAGTCCCTCTCACTCTACCCACAGGTAAGACTGACACCTAGTGGTACACTCTGGAACTATATGAGCTATTTAATAAGAGCCCTTCAATTACAAGTCCTTCTAATAGAGGTGAAGTGGAATAGATTTGACTAGCTCATCGAGATCTGAATAATTACTTGAGTGCTTACCTCTAACTTTAGCAAAAAAATCATATTTATGTCAAAACGGATATATGTACATGAAAAAGTAGTCAACGGCTGTATCCTAACACCACCCAGCACAGAAGCAGAGAACGGTGGAATTGGCCTTGTCTGACAACTTAACACCAGAGGCTTGTATGACGTTGAAACAAAAGGCAGTGACTTTGTCAGTTGCTACAGAATCACATAATAGTGTGTCCTTGTACCTCCTGTCTGGAGTCAATCACTGTCAACAGACAGGAGTTTAATCCATAACACACAGCACTGTGTCTAGTGGCCATCAACCCGAGTGTCACAAACAAGAACACTGAAAAAATCATGTTTATTACAGAAATGGAAAATATATAAATATTCTAAACATTGTGTTAATCACTCTAAACTGAACGTTAACTTTATTCATCTTGAATATTCCCATTGCACAGATAATCACAACTCATAACTTCCACTTAGTTTAGTTGACCTCAGTGGGATATGTACAGGAACATTTGATGATGCAAGAAGCAATATCCCAAATATAAAAAAATATCTATATAATTTGATAATATATATTTTTTTTAAATAAAAAAAATCCTATTTCATTATAATCGTTAGAATGAATATCTCTGTCCTCCCTCTAGTTTATGTTCCACCTGCGGCGGTCACCGTTCCTGCAGGTGTTCAACAACAGCCCAGATGAGTGTTCCTACTACAGACACCACTTTGTCCGCCAGGACCTGACCCAGTCTCTCATCATGATCCAGCCCATCCTGTACTCTTACTCGTTCCACGGACCACCAGAGGTCAGACTCTTACCAAATACTATGGACACACACTAATGACACACTCTAATTACACACTCTCGATCTCTATAGTGTACTAGATGGCGACGAAAAACATGGTCGACCAGTTTCTAGCTCCTAGGAAACTTTGCAGTATCTTAATTTCTGAATACATTTTTTTTGCATTTGTGTGTATTGTTAGGTATTACTGCACCGTTGGATCTAGAAACACAAGCATTTCACTGCACCGTTGGAGCTAGAAACACAAGCATTTCACTGCACTGTTGGAGCTAGAAACACAAGCATTTCACTGCACCGTTGGAGCTAGAAACACAAGCATTTTACTGCACCGTTGGAGCTAGAAACACAAGCATTTCACTGCACCGTTGGAGCTAGAAACACAAGCATTTTACTGCACCGTTGGAGCTAGAAACACAAGCATTTCACTGCACCGTTGGAGCTAGAAACACAAGCATTTCACTGCACCGTTGGAGCTAGAAACACAAGCATTTCACTGCACCGTTGGAGCTAGAAACACAAGCATTTCACTGCACTGTTGGAGCTAGAAACATAAGCATTTCACTGCACTGTTGGAGCTAGAAACACAAGCATTTCACTGCACTGTTGGAGCTAGAAACACAAGCATTTCACTGCACCGTTGGAGCTAGAAACACAAGCATTTCACTGCACTGTTGGAGAAACACAAGCATTTCACTGCACTGTTGGAGCTAGAAACATAAGCATTTACTGCACCGTTGGAGCTAGAAACATAAGCATTTCACTGCACTGTTGGAGCTAGAAACATAAGCATTTCACTGCACCGTTGGAGCTAGAAACATAAGCATTTCACTGCATGTTGGAGCTAGAAACAAGCATTTCACTGCACTGTTGGAGCTAGAAACATAAGCATTTCACTGCTGTTGGAGCTAGAAACACAAGCATTTCACTGCACTGTTGGAGCTAGAAACATAAGCATTTCACTGCACTGTTGGAGCTAGAAACATAAGCATTTCACTGCACCGTTGGAGCTAGAAACACAAGCATTTCACTGCACCGTTGGAGCTAGAAACATAAGCATTTCACTGCACTGTTGGAGCTAGAAGCATTTCACTGCACTGTTGGAGCTAGAAACACAAGCATTTCACTGCACTGTTGGACTAGAAACACAAGCATTTCACTGCACTGTTGGAGCTAGAAACACAAGCATTTCACTGCACGTGGAGCTAGAAACATAAGCATTTCACTGCACCGTTGGAACTCAAGCATTTCACTGCACTGTTGGAGCTAGAAACATAAGCATTTCACTGCACTGTTGGAGCTAGAAACACAAGCATTTCACTGCACCGTTGGAGCTAGAAACACAAGCATTTCACTGCACCTGCAGTAACATCTGCAAAACGTGTATGCGGCCAATCAAATATTAAATATTGAATTTAATTCTAATCAACTTTCTAAATGATTTGTTTTCCAATCTACTCTGTTACAAAACCAGTCTATATATTAGATAATTAGGTCACATTTCCCTAAGGAGCTAGAAATATTAGTCAAATATTCACACATGCTCATGGACACCTTCTTCCAATGAGTTCCCACAAACTGAACATCTTTCTCAATGTAAATCACTATCAATATTACAAAGAAAAAAAGATTTCACTGCCTGTGAGACTTGTCCTGTGTGTGTCTGTCTGTTCTACTGCCTGATGTGTTCTGAAGAAATGGACATATTAGTGGTTCATTCATTCACAATCTCCTTTTCTAGACATGTTTGTTTTCTCCTCAAAATGCTGACAAACAGCTTCTTCCAGCTGGTCATCTACCATGGAGAATGAGTTCTATACTACCTCACATGACAATAACCCTGTAAAACAACAGACTTATCCTGTTGTAACCCTGGTGATCTACCATGCCTATTCCCTGGTTATTAGTAGCTGGAACACCAATAATGTGCTGGTCATCTACCATGGAATGAGACCCTGGTCTATACAATAACACAACAGCTACCATGACAATAATGGTTATAATAGTAGCTGGGAAACCCTAATAATTATTATTATTTCCTAGCATCTCAAACTGAACATCATCATGTAGAGCATAAACAACAATGTAAATCACTATCAATATTACAACAAGAAACAAGACGTGTGTGTCTGTGTGTCTGTGTGTCTGTGTGTCTGTGTGTCTGTGTGTCTGTGTGTGTGTGTGTGTGTGTGTGTACCTGCCTGATGTGATGGGTTTGAAGAAATGGGATACATATTAGTAGATTCATTATGTTCATTCATTCACAATGCCCTGTCCTTTTCTATTCTCAACATGTTAAGAGTTTTCTCACAAACGACAAAAAAGCTGACAAACAGCTGGTACAACTAACACCAACACCCTACCATGACAATAACCCTGGTCTATACAACTAACACCAACAGCCTACCATGACAATAACCCTGGTCTATACAACTAACACCAACACAACATCCTACCATGACAATAACCCTGGTCTATACAACTAACACCAACATCCTACCATGACAATAACCCTGGCCTATACAACTAACACAACATCCTACCATGACTATAACCCTGGTCTATACAACTAAAACCAACACAAAACATCCTACCATGACTACAACCCTGGCCTATACAACTAACACCAACACAAAACATCCTACCATGACTACAACCCTGTTGTATCTCTCTCTCTCCACCAGACCATCGCCCAGTGGCGTAAGGCGGGTTACCAGGAGCAGCCGGAGTACGAGAACTTCAAGCATCTACTGGTAGCACCCGTGGATGACGCCCAGGAGATCCTGCAGACCCGGTTCCCCATGCCCCGGTACATCGACACAGAGCACGGAGGGTCCCAGGCCCGCTTCCTCCTGTCCAAGGTCAACCCCTCCCAGACACACAACAACCTCTACTCCTGGGGACAGGTAATACAATGTTCAATTCATTCATTCTTCAAAACGTAAACTGAGAACCAGTTTTTATGTACAATAACAGCTGTGGACTTGATTTGGAAATGGGTGATGTCAAGGCTGGAGTTTTATCATGGGGAGTCAATTGTATTTTTCTTAAAGGAATTCTAGTCTTACAAGTGGTAGAGCTTCATGTACCATCAGTCTCTCTTCTGCTGGCCATTTTGAATCTGATCCAACTGAAGGAAGCTTTACTCTAGTGTTTTCACCATACTCATCACATTTCTGTCTCTTTTCATTCTCTAGGAGACCGGAGCCCCCATCCTCACAGACGACGTGAGTCTACAGGTGTTCATGGACCACTTGAAGAAGCTGGCCGTGTCGAGCGCCACTTAATTTCCCAGTCCCGGGACCAAAGTGATCGCCTCGTAACCAGACCGATATGCCCACCGTTCTATTTCACTTCACGATACGTCTGGTTGACGAGGCTACCAAAGTGAAGGATGTGAAAGGAGAGAGGGATGAGAAGGAAAGAGAGACATTCCTGTATTAATACAGGGACCTAGTAACACTTTCCCCCCGTATGACCTATGATGGTTTCAAATCCTCTAAGTTATTATCATTCCTGCTTTAAGTTTCCGGAATTTTGCTTCCCTAAAATTGTGATCGACATGAACTTCTCCCCCATACTGGAAAAGCCTTACTGCACCTCGGTTGTAGCCTGGTCCCAGATCAGTTTTTCATGCCTTGACAATGACCGTAGGAGTTGGCTTATACAGCACAAACAGATCTGGGACCAGGCATCCTCAGATATTTATCACAGTTCTTACATTCCATCTCACCTTTATAATAATAATTTGGATAATGATTAGAATTGGTTTCCTTGTTTGTCTGTCTGTGGTAAGGCATGTAGCTACTGTAGTAGTTTGGTCAATGATTACTGCTCGAGACGCTTTAAATATTTTTATGTGCTTGATAACGTCCTATAGTTTATTTTTTCCATAAAATTTCCCCTAAATAATGATTCATTTAAATAATGTTCTATCCTTGTAGTGCTACTGTTTTCCTTGTGAATACAGAAAGATTGGAAGTTCAATGAAAAATGTTATTATTGTATTAAACAAAACCTTTCTTTTCTAACATCTTTTACATAGTCTGGTCAACTGACTACTTTTTCCCACATATCCGTTTTCGCACCATCTGGCATTTTGTACTACTTACCCCGAAACCCCTCATCACTGTTCTTTCACTCGCCTACTCTAGTCTGTTCCTGATGTTAACACTTGTACTTACTGTAACAAAAGGGAACATAATTGATTGATTTAGTCTGACTGATTTGTTTCTCAATGCTATGCATATAAAGTATGTCAAGACAACCTTATTCACCAGCTATGTATTTTATGTTTCCCTCATTCTTGTTTTTGTGTGGGTTTCTATGTCATATACATGTGTCAAATAGATCAGCAATACCAGAGAATCATTCATCCTTCCATTTCTCTGGTCTGTGTAGACGGACACCATATTCACATTTTTGTCCCTGGCAAGCGAGCCTATGACTAGTGGAAGTGTGAACCATAGAACTAGGAATTAGAATACTAGCATTCTGGCCCTTCTATGGTACATAGAGAACATCCTCATTCACACAGGGAGCTTAGGGGTCAAATCAGTCGCTGTCACTGGTTCACAGTGAGCAATATGGATCTGCATTCCAATATTGGAAAAATTTCCTGGTATCCGGTCTTAATGGTCTGGCTAGTTCGTCTCATCCTCATTTTGTATTTATGTTTAACCTTTTATTTAACAAGGCCATCAAAACAAACTGATCACAACAACGATGAGAAAGGGAGGAGGTCAGCTGGTCATGTGGTGCCAGGACCACCCTCTCCCTCAACGTGATCAAAGATGTGATTGTGGACTACAGAACCAGGGGACTGAGTGACGCCCCTCATTCTAAGATGCGGGGCTGTAGTGGACAGTTTGCACCACTCAGGAGCCTCAAATTTGTCCACAACAAACTAGCATGGTCCAAACACTAAGACACTGGGCAGACAAAGCCTATGGATCCCATTCAAAATTAAAAAATGGCATGGGTCCAAAAGCATCCACAAAAACAATTCTACAGCTGCACCATCCAGCAGCACTGGTTGCATCACTGCCACATCAAAACACAACTGATCACCAACAACGCATGAGGCACTACAGGAGGTCAGAAACCTGGCCCAGTGGTGCCACTGGGGACAACAACCTCCTGCCATCCAGGACCTCTGTATCAGGAGATCATCAGAGGAACTAAAAATTGTCAAAGACTCCAGCCACCCTAGTCCCATTCTCTGCTACCACACAGGGCTGTAGTGGAACAGGTTGAGGTCAAGATTCTTGTCCAAACAACTAACATACCCCCAAGCCATAAGACTCCTGAAAGGGATACACAGACCCCTCTTTTACACTGCCCTCTGGAAACTCAAATAGATCTTGGCATGGGTCCTCAGATCCTCAGAAGATTCTACAGCTGCACCATCGAGAGCATGGTGACTGGCTGGTTGCATCACTGCCTGGTATGGCAACTGCTCGGTCTCCGACCGCAAGGCACTACAGGGGGTAGTGCGTACGGCCCAGTTCATCACTGTGGGCAAGAATCCTGCCATCCAGGACCTCTGTATCAGGCGTTGTCAGAGGAAGGCCCTAAAAATTGTCAAAGACTCCAGCCACCCCAGTCATAGACTGTTCTCTCTGCTACCACACAGCAAGCGGTACCGGAGCGTTGAGTCATTAAGGATCCCATGAGCACTTCTTAAACAGTTTCTTCCCAAGCCATAAGGCTCCTGAAGGGCTAAATTCCCAGACCCCTCTTTTACACGGCTGCTAATACTCCCCAGTTTATAATCTATCCAATTGGCTCATTCATAGTTAACTCTCCCCTGTACATATTACCCCAACTAACCGGTGCCTCCGCACATTGACTCTGTACCGGTACCCTCTGTATATAGCCTTGCTTGTTATTTTACTGCTGCTGGTTAATTTGTTACTTTTATTTTTTTTTAAATTCTTAACATCTTAAAGCATTGTTGGTTAGGGGCTTGTAACTAAGCATTTCACTGTAAGGTCTACACCTGTTTGTATTTGGCCCATGTGACAAATACAATTTGATTTTAACTCAACAATCAGCCTGTAACAAACAAACACTGTTCTAGAATCTGATTCTAAAGCGCCCTGCACACCCAGTCAGACAGTTTGATTTCGAGGGTCTGTAAAGTGCAGATTATACTAATCCTTAGTCTCTATCTGGTGAGAGACTAATTCCCCTCCGTCTATCAGCTTCAAACGGAAGTCACCAGCCTCCAAACACAAGTGAAGCCCCATGTTTATGGCTGTGAACCAAAGGGCAATCTATTCCCCATATCGTGCACTGCTTTTGACCAGGGCCCATAGGGCTATGTAGGGAGTAGGGTGCCATTTGGGATACATCTCATATCCGTGCTTACGATGTTGCTGTTCTTACCTCTTTGGAAACACATGTGCTTTAAAAATAAAGGCAGGGCTGGTGGATCAAAAAGATGTCATGATTTCTATGCAGTAATCCGCTTGTCATAGACACTCCTGCGTAACATAACGGCCACCGCTTAAGCTCTTTTGTATGTGTGTGTGTGTGTGTCCATTTGTTGGGATATAAATTGCATGGGTATTTAACGTGAGGTCTCAGGGTTGACAGCTGTTGACATGGATTGAGCATTATTCAACCGAATCATCATATTTCATTGCCTGATCTCCCCTGCATCAATGTATCCATTTTGCAGTATATTTAAGCTTTGCATGTGTTGATGATTGATATTTGCGTGTCTAGGACATTTTGATTTCCTGTTTTATCGGTCAAGTGTGTGTGTGTGTGTGTGTGTGTGTGTGTGTGTGTGTGTGTGTGTGTGTGTGTGTGTGTGTGTGTGTGTGTGTGTGTGTGTGTGTGTGTGTGTGTGTGTGTGTGTGTGTGTGTGTGTGTGCGTGGACCATTTCTATCTTTCTTGAAAATGTGTATCAAAGCTTAGAGCCAAACCTGTAAGAAAGCATTTTTGTCTTGTTTTATGTGCAGTACATGTGAGCGCAATCGAAATATGAATCTGTCCTATCTGACACATACAATTGGCCAATACATGTTCCATTTCAACATATGCCCTAGACATGTTAAGTAAGCAGAATGTATGGAATATGGGTTATACAACAATGGCCCAGTTGAGTCCAGCTGCCTCCTATACAAGGGGAGTAGGGTCACTGATGGGATGGAATACTGGAAAGAATGACGAGTTCTTTGAACCAGTGGACATGGCTAGGACCTACAGTGCCTACTAAATATAGGCTATGTACAAACCTGTCACTGACTGTCTAAACATTTACTCCACCACAGGAGGTTGGTGGCACCTTAATTGGGGAGGACGGGCTTATGGTAATGGCTGGAGTGGAATAGGTGGAATAGTATCAAATATATTAAACACGTGGTTTCCATGGTTTCCAGGTGTTTGATGCCATTCCATTTGCTCTTTCAGCCATTATGAGCTGTCCTCCCCTCAGCAGCCTCCTGTGTACTCCACCCTAACCCCACGTTTCCTTCTATTTGTCTGTCTGTTACAACTACTGTGAAGAGTCTATAATACCAAGCTAAGCCCTTTGAAATGTTGAAATAAGACCCCATGAGTACTGCAATCTAGATATCTCCCTCTGTCGTCAGTGGTGATGCTTCATGATCACACATGTATCAGGACACTGTTGTGTCCCACCAACGTTATACACACACACACACACACATTTTGGGTGAAGTATCCTGGCTTTCTGTTGTAGCTTATCCAATCAGAGTCTCATGTGAGCGTGCTGTCTCTCAAGTGTAGTAATGAGAAGAGCCGCTGTGCCACTGCCTCTACCAAACCCAGTATCCCAGATTATTGGGAAAACAAATTGCTTATTGGACATTTGTGACAGGCACACGAAAAAAGGAAGGAGGATGCATTATGACAAAAGAAAATCATGTAATACACACAGTGGACTTTTTCGTGTCCAATAAGTCATTTGTGTCTATTTCACAATAAGCTGTGATAGTTGGCTTTTACACTGTCAGAGGGGAGAGGGAGATCGAGTGAGACGTTTGAGTGATTACCCAATTGCTGTCGACGTGGCCCTTCAATTAGAACAGAGCCCTCCTTGCAGAACATTATAGATGGACTTTATGGCAACACTTAACTCGTTGACATCTTAATGGTAACACTGAACAATGGCTATCTAGATAGTCTTTATGATAGGCTTGTCTTGTTGTTTAGACTTGATCATTTTGTCATTGCCAATGGAATAGTCCCAAAAGTGCTAATCCTACCCATCTGGCACTCCACCCCAGACAGGCTCAGTCAAACAGTCCAAGTACTGTTCTGAAATATAAGAAATACTATTGATCCTATTCCCAGTCTGATACTATGGTTTGATTATTGTTCACACAAAATTAAATATCAATGAACTGTAATCTCATCTCTGAGAGAGGGAAAAAATAGAGAGAGAGAGAGAGAGAGCAGCTCATCACAGATTGAAGGCGAGCATCACCGATACAAATCCCACAGTTTTGTGTGAACAAGCTCTTCAAATCTTTGGATGTGACAATCCTTCAGCGAACGGATGAGTCTCATTTCAGGGCACTTCGTGTGAAAATGATCTAATGGCTAACGACTCGAACAGATGATAATGGTGGATTGAAGCTGAATTTTGCTGTCCCTCAAATCGGGTAGGGAGAGTCATTTCAAATTGCCAAATGATGTATTTTATTGCCGACATGTTGCACATCAGTTGAAACTTATTTTCGGTGGAGTTTGACCAGTTTTTCATGACCTGTTTTGATTCATATTGGATGGATGGCGAGTGGGTGAGTTATCTAATAAGTGCAGATATCTATGGACAATGAAGACCACTCGCAAGTGCAGGGCACTGCTGTCCGTTAGTATGAATCTTTTAGCATTATTTTTCTCAATAACTGCTTTCATCACAACATACTGGTGCGTCGGCACGCAGCGCGTCCCCAAGCCGAAGTGCACTAAACTTCGCACGCACAACTGCATCGATTACGGAGTGAACGAGACGGACCCCAAAGTAGTGGTGTACAGTTGGGAAACGGGGGACGACCGGTTCCTATTTAGACAGTTCCACACCGGGATCTGGTTCTCCTGTGCGGAGAATATCCATGATGAAGGTGAGGTGATGAGGTTTTGTTGTTAATGACGTTGTCCCGTCTTGTTGTCAATTAATTATAGTGAGGTCTCTGGAGTGTAAAGGCTAAAATTATATGGATATTTACAGGAAGGAGGTTTGCAGGTGTCTGTGTGTGTGTGTGGGTGTGTGCGTGTGTGTGTGTGTGTGTGTGTGCGTGCGTGTGTGTGTGTGTGTGTGTGTGTGTGTGTGTGTGTGTGTGTGTGTGTGTGTGTGTGTGTGTGTGCACGCCTATGTGTTTGTACAGTCCCAGACCCAGGCCTGACGAGACAACACGTTCCCAGTATTTATTTATGTTATTTATGCTTATGTTCAAACTATTCAATCAATACCGGTTTCTAAGTAGGCATTCTTGCCATTCAAAAAGAACACCCTATGCATTCAGAAATAGACAAGGGTCTATAAAGGATTGTTACACACACACACACACACACACACAGAGAGGTATGTATAATTGCAGCAATTAAACTCTGCAGTCCTTGCTATAATTCCTTGGTTGTGTCACTATGAGAGCCATTCTCATGTGTCATCATCTTTTGTCACCATAGTAACTAAGCATCAGTCTCCAGATGGGACATATACATACATATTATCTAAAACTGCAAGCTAAGGATATTTACAAAGTTATTAGTTTTTTAGGGCAATCACCCCCAGTTTATGTAGGCAGATGCCATTTGTCAAAAATGGCATCTTGAATAACGAGTTGTCCTCTCTGGCATGAAGTATTGGATAGCCTAAAGAGCAGTTTATCCCGGCATAAGAATCATTGGAACATAGGATGGGAGTTTCGAGTTACGGTACAGTGAACCCTTGGTAAGAAGTTTAGGGGACATGAGCTTAGTGCTTTTAGAAAGTGTCCCTACTGGCTCTGCTCGTACTTTACCCTTGTATTTCTCTCCTTACAGGTCTATAGGGTACTAATAATCTACCCTAGCAGTCTCTCTTCTTACAGGTCTATAGGGTACTAATAATCTACCCTAGCAGTCTCTCTTCTTACAGGTCTATAGGGTACTAATAATCTACCCTAGCATTTCTCTTCTTACAGGTCTATAGGGTACTAATAATCTACCCTAGCAGTCTCTCTTCTTACAGGTCTATAGGGTACTAGTAATCTACCCTAGCAGTCTCTCTTCTTACAGGTCTATAGGGTACTAGTAATCTACCCTAGCATTTCTCTCCTTACAGGTCTATAGGGTACTAGTAATCTACCCTAGCAGTCTCTCTTCTTACAGGTCTATAGGGTACTAATAATCTACCCTAGCATTTCTCTTCTTACAGGTCTATAGGGTACTAATAATCTACCCTAGCATTTCTCTTCTTACAGGTCTATAGGGTACTAGTAATCTACCCTAGCAGTCTCTCTTCTTACAGGTCTATAGGGTACTAATAATCTACCCTAGCATGTCTCTTCTTACAGGTCTATAGGGTACTAATAATCTACCCTAGCATTTATCTTCTTACAGGTCTATAGGGTACTAGTAATCTACCCTAGCATTTCTCTTCTTACAGGTCTATAGGGTACTAATAATCTACCCTAGCAGTCTCTCTTCTTACAGGTCTATAGGGTACTAATAATCTACCCTAGCAGTCTCTATTCTTACAGGTCTATAGGGTACTAATAATCTACCCTAGCAGTCTCTCTTCTTACAGGTCTATAGGGTACTAATAATCTACCCTAGCAGTCTCTCTTTTTACAGGTCTATAGGGTACTAATAATCTACCCTAGCAGTCTCTCTTCTTACAGGTCTATAGGGTACTAATAATCTACCCTAGCATGTCTCTTCTTACAGGTCTATAGGGTACTAATAATCTACCCTAGCAGTCTCTCTTCTTACAGGTCTATAGGGTACTAATAATCTACCCTAGCAGTCTCTCTTCTTACAGGTCTATAGGGTACTAATAATCTACAGGTCCTAGCACCCTAGTCTCTCTTCTTACAGGTCTATAGGGTACTAATAATCTAGCAGTCTCTCCTAGCATAATCTCTCTTCTTACAGGTCTATAGGGTACTAATAATCTACCCTAGCATTTCTCTTCTTACAGGTCTATAGGGTACTAGTAATCTACCCTAGCATTTCTCTCTCTTACAGGTCTATTACAGCAGTCTATAGGTACTAATAATCTACCCTAGCAGTCTCTCTTCTTACAGGTCTATAGGGTACTAATAATCTACCCTAGCAGTCTCTATTCTTACAGGTCTATAGGGTACTAGTAATCTACCCTAGCAGTCTCTCTTCTTACAGGTCTATAGGGTACTAGTAATCTACCCTAGCAGTCTCTCTTCTTACAGGTCTATAGGGTACTAGTAATCTACCCTAGCAGTCTCTCTTCTTACAGGTCTATAGGGTACTAATAGTCTACAGTAGCATCTACATGTCTATAGCAGTCTCTCTTCTTACAGGTCTATAGGGTAGTCTACAGTAGCATCCCTACATGTCTATAGGGCAGTCTCAGTCTCTTCTTACATGTCTATAGGGTACTATAGGTAGCAGTCTCTCTTCCTACAGGTCTATAGGGTACTAATAGTCTACCTAGCAGTCTCTCTTCTTACAGGTCTATAGGGTACTAATAATCTACCCTAGCAGTCTCTCTTC
>NW_024609757.1:225000-352500 GCF_018296145.1 Oncorhynchus tshawytscha
AACATGGCCAAGATGTTCAAATGTTCATAAATGACCAGCAGGGTCAAATAATAATAATCACAGTGGTTGTGGAGGGGGCAACAGGTCAGCACCTCAGGAGTAAATTTAATTGTGACTCTCTCATGATCTTTTGCTTGTTTCTGACCTCTTGATTTGCAGTTTTGGCTCTTGGCTTTGCTCATGCTAAGCACACAATGGCATTTCTTCTTCTGAACAGCCCACAGGGCACTGATGTCATTTCAAAGTCTAGTTTTGATTGACATTAGGTTGAGTTGTCAGCTATTGTGAATTCCCCGTGAGATGAACAAAACATTTCACCATGACATTGAATTTAGGGTCAAAGTTGAAATTCCCTTACATTGATGACTTTCTGCAAATCCAATCAGTTTTCCACATAGATGTTTTGCTGTTGAAATTACGTGGGAACAACGCTGATTCAGCTAGTTCTTGTCCAGTGGGTACAATCAAGTAGACTAAATCATCTGAATGACTTGTGTGTGCCTTGAAGCTGCTATTTAATCTCTACTGTATGCCAAGCTCGCAGTGTGTCTCTTCTTGAACTGTTGAACTTCACCTAAAATAGATTATACGTTACTATCAAGTAGGCTAATAGATACTCTGAATGACTTGTGGCTAGAATCCAGCGAACTTTAATTCTATTTGACTTATTTCACTTATGGGCTTTTCCCTTTTCTATGCCAAGCACGCAATGTTTCTCTTCTTGAAATGTTGAACTTCCCCAAATTACGAAAATCAAGTCGTATAGACAGGATACTCTGAGTGAATTGTGGCCCTGAAGAACCCATGCAAGGTATTACAGCTTGATGTGAAACTCCATTTTCTCCATTCGTTCCAGGTGAGAAATGCAGGAGCTTTATCGATCTGGCTCCGGCTTCGGAGAGAGGTGAGTGATCACTGCATACATCAGGAGGTAAACACATCTGCTATAGAGCTGTACATCACCCGTACCAGGAAGATTACTTGTAGGGGGAGAGCAGGGGCAGACTGGGACCAGAACTTGGCCCTGGCATTTCTAACACACCCGCCCATTTTCAGGCCCCCATTATTAGCCAGATAATAATCATTTTGTGAAAAGAAAAAAAAACAGACCCACTTGACCCACTAGGCAAAACCCACACTAGGCATTTGGCAAAAATGCCAGATGGCCAATGAAAATTCTTGAGAAGGTTCTCCTGTGAGACTTAACTACAGTGAATGCTTTTATATCGGATCGTCTATCTATAGGCTTTGGTCTAGTTCTTACAACTTGTTCTGTATCTCTGGTATACCTTTTCCATATTCATTAAACCTGAACTTTGAGATCACAATAGTTGATTGATTTGTTGACTATATCAGTCTTGATGTACTGGAGGTATTATAAACTCCCTATTCCAGACGTACTGGGGCTTATGTTCTCAAACAACCTTGGCATCATCCCTGTGTTGTCAGGGACACAGGATGTGGGGTTGCTATGGTCACACCCCACTCTGTCAAAGGAGAAGGTTATGATAACAGCTGTGAAATGATCCATGCGCAAATAATGCAGAATGACAACCAATCAAAACGAGATAGAAGCTCTCATACTTCCGCGAGTCATAATGTGTCTCCCCTAGAAAGTGTCTGCTAAACAACTCAATTGAAACAAAACAGAAAAATGACATGGATTGTACTGGAGTTCATATAGCCTACTTTATTTACTACCATATCAATAAGTACAACACTTACTACACTCTACTCACAAGAATACTTACACAGTAATAAGAGCGCTGTACGGGGTTAATACTGTCTCCAAAGTTAAGTACCACCAAACCGTGTTCCAAAATTCCATTACGAAACAAGACACTGTCTCAGTCTTGGGACATTCCTCCCTCAACCCCATCCCCGCCACCGCCCCTGACCCTCCGTCCTATCCCATTGACAGTGTCTCGGGGGAAATACTGGCACCAGCCAATGTTCACTTCCTGCAATGAATTGTCAAGAAGGATTAATAGCAGACTGGTGAGGTAGGAAGAGATGTCTGACTCCAACCTCCCATAACGAGTGAGAGTTTGACGACGCTCTGGAAGGTGTGAGAAGATTCCTGATACTTTTTGCGTCAGAGACAAATGACATGAATTGGTTTTGAGTGGCCTGTCGGTCCTGAGATATGTTATCAACAGGTCTGTTGTCAATATGGATGTCCGAAATTATGTAAGAGATGTTAGATAGGCAGAGACCAAAAACGCAAAAAATACAAATGTGTACCTGAGTTTAGGTTAAGTTAGGACACAATCATCAAACAACAAGATTGACTTTTATGGGAATAAAAAGTTTAGTATCCATGACAGGCCTTCAAATAGGCACCTGCCAAATGCAGTCCTATGATTTATGAACGAACAGATGGGTGAAGCATACACATCAAATAAATCAACCCTTTTCCTCCACAACCATCACACATCCTTATGGAAATATGATCAGTGATTCAAATTCAACATCATCTCACTGATTTTCAATACCCTAACAACTGTTAATGCCTTTTGCTTTGTCTGTTGCAGGTGTCCTATGGCTGTCGGTGGTCTCTGAGATGCTGTACATAGTCCTGTTGATAGTGGGTTTCAGCCTGATGTGTCTAGAACTGGTTCACTCCAGCACCAGCAACATGATAGATGGACTGAAACTGAACGCCTTCGCTGCAATCTTCACCGTCCTCTCAGGTACAGAGGGACTGTTGAAAACCACCTCTACAAGACGGCACAAACAGATCTGGGATCCAGGCTATTGTTTCATGTGTAAGGGCCGGGAGTTCTCCCAGGCTTCATGACCTGACCAGGAAAAACTCCATGGCAACCATAGAGCCCAGATTTCTTTCTGTTCATGACACATTTAGATTTTTGTTGAATTGCATTGGTTACGTCATATGGGCAGGGGGAAAAAACGCTGTTGAGTCTGGTCTGGGGAAAACTCCCGGCCCTAGTATACAGTACTATGCAACTGTTGCCACTAGTAGACATTGAACAAGTCTAACACGGTGGTGAACATAATGAAAAGCGAAGCTAGCAAGGAGAGAAGCTGGTTTTGTAGGTCTTGACTAGGAAATAACCTGCAGCCTCTCCCAATGTAGAAGCATCAGCTATCAGAGAGGGATT
Source organism: Oncorhynchus tshawytscha (assembly GCF_018296145.1). Taxonomy (NCBI): domain Eukaryota; kingdom Metazoa; phylum Chordata; class Actinopteri; order Salmoniformes; family Salmonidae; genus Oncorhynchus; species Oncorhynchus tshawytscha. The sequence goes on from NW_024609757.1 coordinate 228,126, forward strand.
TTGAAAAGTCATCCTAGCGGTTACTAAGTCCTAGTGTGTGTGTGTGTGTGTGTGTGCCTACATGTACACTAAACATCTAACTGTATACTGGTATCTGTGTATTTGCAGGGCTCCTGGGTATGGTGGCCCACATGATGTACACACAGGTGTTCCAGGTGACAGTCACCCTGGGCCCTGCAGACTGGAGGCCCTATAACTGGGACTACGGATGGTCCTTCTGGTAGGGAACACACACACACACACACACAATCCCACGTCTCCCTTTGTAGCGTCACACTTCTCTAATGAAAACCCAAAAGCTCTCATGTTACCGGGCGGATTAGGCTTTGGTGTCCCAAAGCCCCAATATATATATATGGTCGATGCGATTGGGAAATTGCATAAGGGGATCAAGGATGAAGTGTAGCCCACAAAGACATATGTACACTGTATGTTCAGAATTGTAATCTTCCAGGCTGAACATCTTAACCCTTGTGACATAGCTCTGGATTATAACATGTGCAGTGAGTGAAAATGGGAGCTACAGTGTATAGACTCATGTACAGTAGTGGCCTATTACATTGGGATCTGCCCAGATTGACATTCCTGACGGATTGACAATAATCCTGCAAAGCTACGACCCTTCCATTTTTACATGGGAATAATAATATTTACAAAAAGTATGCCAGAAATCCCCAAACTCAAAGTGATTATATGTTTTTCGCAGTGTTTTGCAGTGTTTCATAAAAACATCCTATTTCTTAGTGTAGTATTTGTCTGAATTACTTGAGGTGTTGTCAAGTGATTGATAACGTCGGTATTTAACGTTTCTTAGCTTTTAAAGCCACTTGTTTCAAGCCATTTGTTTGTTTTAAACCATATGTTTGTTTTAAAGCCATTTGTTTAAGCCATTTGTCTTAAACCATTTGTTTGTTTTAAAGCCATTTGTTTAAGCCATTTGTTTAAGCCATTTGTTTTAAACCATTTGTTTGTTTTAAACCATTTGTTTGTTTTAAACCATATGTTTGTTTTAAAGCCATTTGTTTTAAACCATTTGTTTGTTTTAAACCATATGTTTGTTTTAAAGCCATTTGTTTTAAACCATTTGTTTGTTTTAAACCATATGTTTGTTTTAAAGCCATTTGTTTTAAACCATTTGTTTGTTTTAAACCATATGTTTGTTTTAAAGCCATTTGTTTTAAACCATTTGTTTGTTTTAAAGCCATTTGTCATTTGTTTTTCATTCAAAGAGCAGCCCTATGAACTGACCATGAACAGCGAAAGGCCTAAATATGCAGATTGCACCAATTGACTCCTCCTTGCCTTTTCCTCTCGCTGTCCCCATCATTTTCCTCTCGCTGTCCCCATCATTTTCCTCTCGCTGTCCCCATCATTTTCCTCTCGCTGTCCCCATCATTTTCCTCTCGCTGTCCACATCATTTTCCTCTCGCTGTCCCCATCATTTTCCTCTCGCTGTCCACATCATTTTCCTCTCGCTGTCCCCATCATTTTCCTCTCGCTGTCCCCATCATTTTCCTCTCGCTGTCCCCATCATTTTCCTCTCGCTGTCCCCATCATTTTCCTCTCGCTGTCCACATCATTTTCCTCTCGCTGTCCCCATCATTTTCCTCTCCTGTATCTGTTGCGCCTATTTCCTCACTTCTCTCTCTTCCATCTTTTCCCTTTCCTGTTTTCCAGCATGGCCTGGGCATCCTTCACCTGCTGCATGGGTGCATCAGTCACCACCCTCAACTCCTACACCAAGACTGTCATCGAGTTCCGACACAAACGCAAGACCTTCGTGCAGAGCATCCGAAAGGAGCAGGCGCGGGAGGCGTTGGGATACTACCGCGATCACTCCCTGCGCTCCATATCCCAAACCGTGGAGGTGTACACACAGACGCCGTATAGCAGTGGTATTAGGACGCACGTACCGGCCGCGTCGTTAGACCCGAGTGACGTATCAGAGACTTTGGGGGAAGACCAGTGCTGATGGGAGGGATCCCAGCGGGGAAAAACTGGTTACAACTGGTTCACATGATGTCGCAGTTATGTCATTTTTAACCATTTTCTGGTTGTGCTGATGTTATTTCATCGTCATTTCAACTCGTTTCGCCCACCGGGATGTGTCAAAAGTAACTGTATGAAGTCAGTGCTATCCAATTGTGGTCCGTCACCTGTGTTGGGTCTTTTGGGGATTCTGTAGCAACCGAATCCGTTCTGATTGAATTCATCGCTGCCTTAATTGAGCCAGGATATTCACTCCCTTGTTCCCAGTCTGGGCATTGATAGTCATGGAAAGAAAGATAGCCTTGTACACACTGATCATACAAGTAGATGATCTGACACACAAGGAAAGCAGCAACCAATTATAATAGCGTTTCACCCTGTTTCAGTTAAAAGCTGAGGAACGGAGCTGGAGAAATGTAACCACTCTCAAATTCAGAGACAGAACTATGGATGTAAGGACTGAATACCCATGATATCGACATTATAGTTTTAACCATGTTTTGAGGCTGTGTGGTGTTTGTTTACATTTACTTTGTTTACAAACATTGGAGTAAAACAAGCTTCTATTTTGGGTTCTAATGGGGTCAGACAGTTGAACTATGTCATATTCTTCAAGAATTCATGGGTACATATCATTCATTTGTATGTTCAAAAAGGGATGCCCCTTTGAAGAAGATATGTATTAGAATGCCCTCTGATTTTCCTGAGACACCATAGGACTGTTGATGTTTTTGCATGCTATTAGCCTTACTAAATATGGAATTAGGAAGGGGGTGACAAACTGCATTTAACTCGTATTTTAGGAATGTGCACTGCAAAATAAGTGTTTGCAGCGTATACCGTGCCTATAACACATAACTATATGAATGTAAATAAATGTCATAAAGTAGAATGGTTTTGGTCTGTGAAATCACTGTAAGATGTGTATTATTTTCCTGTTGAAGTTGCGTATTGTTTGTTGCCTCAGTGGTCTGTTTACTGCACATTACTCAGTATCGGATAAAACTGACCACTGGACACCAATGTTACTTGAGTATCATTATGACCAATGACTGTGTATTCTATTTAAAGTACTTTATGCTTATAGGGATTAAGGATTCTGCAATGAATTACTCAATAAACAAATGTTGTCTTCCATAGCAAACTCAGAGTGTTTCATTTTGTACAGAAAATATTTGCTGTAGTTTCTTTCATTTATGTTCTATATCTGTTTTTTTTTGCTTTGCTGTGAGAACAATAAGTGACTTGGATGTATTCTCAAAGTATATATTTGATATCTACTCAAGTACCTATTCATTGATGAACATCCAGACCAGGTGCAATCCCTACCACTAGAGGACAGTGCTGTTCATGGAGAAAACAACATACAGTACCATACAATTTTATCGTATTTACAATTTAGTACGGATCAGAATATTCCTACATTTATACAACATTCATTGACAGTATTTTACAGGCTAAGCACATATCATGTATACATACAGTACACAAATATATCAAATATTATTAATTATTAAAATATTTTTTGTACATAAACAATGTGTTCTTTTATCAAAAGGGAATACATATATCAGATATATCTTTTCACACCCCATTGGCTACACTCTTTTATGGTCCAATAGAAACAGTCTACATAGAGGTGGTCCTGCCCTCTCTTGATGCCAGTCAGAATCTTCTGATATTTCTCTGCTTTCTACGGCAGGTCACATTTCAATTGTGTCCGCCATCTTCCCCCCCCCAAGTGGTTCAGTTCTCGGTCATGCTCAGTATCTGTCACCGTACTCCTCCTCTACCTGTTGCCGGGCTAGCATGGCCTGTATCAGAGCACTACCGGTGCCTGGCGCATCTGGGTGCTGTGAAGAAGCAGGCGCCCGGTAAAACTCGCTCTCCTCCTCCTCTGCTCTCTGCCTGGCCTGCATGACCTGCATCATCGCACTGGACGTTGATGACACTGGGTGTTCTGAATGAACTGGCACCCGGTAAAACTGGTCCTCTTCCTGCTCTGTCTCCGCCCTCTGCCTGGCTTGCATCACCTGTATCATCGCACTGGGTAACGCGTTTACTGGGTTCTGTGACTGAACTGGCGCCCGGTAAAACTCGTCCTCATTCTGTGACTCCGCCCTTTGCCTGGCTTGCATGGCCTGTATCAGTGCACTGGAGGGCGCAGGTGTTTGGTCTGCAGGAAATGGCACCCCGCGATAACTGGCTACATCCTGGTCCTCTGCATATTGCCTGGCTAGCATGGCCTGCATCATAGCACTTGATGTCGTAGAGACTGAGTGGCCGGAAGGCATAGGCACACCGAAAGAGCTGCTGCTGTCACCATTCTCTTGCTCCAACCGCTGTCGGGCAATCAGAGCCTGGAGCATGCCAGAGGAGGATTCATTTTCCTGTCTTTTCCTGACCTGATTGAGAGAAAGGGTCATAGTTCAAGTATGACATTTGAAATAACATTGGAGTTTAGGTATTTATTGTAAATTAGATAGTCTCAAGGTTAAGTTAGATAGTCTCTAGGGTATGTTCGATAGTCTCTAGGTTAAGTTAGATAGTCTCAAGGTTAAGTTAGATAGTCTCAAGGTTAAGTTAGATAGTCTCAAGGTTAAATACGATAGTCTCAAGGTTAAGTTAGATAGTCTCAAGGTCATTTCTCTTTGATCCTCTCACCTGTTTTTTATTTTTCTGTTTGTTCTGCTTGGATTTCTGAAGGGTCTGTAGCTTCTCCAACAAGAACGCCTTGTCCTTCCCTTCCTAATAAAGGGAGTGTGAGAGAGAGAGAGAGAGAGAGAGAGAGAGAGAGAGACAGAGAGAGAGAGCGAGACAACCAGAGAGAGAGAGAGAGCGAGACAACCAGAGAGAGAGAGTGAAAGAGAGAGAGACAAAGAGAGAGAGCGAGACAACCAGAGAGAGAGAGCGAGAGAGACAGAGAGACAGAGAGACAAAGAGAGAGAGCGAGACAACCAGAGAGAGAGAGAGAGCGAGACAACCAGAGAGAGAGAGAGAGAGAGAGAGAGAGAGACAACCAGAGAGAGAGAGAGAGAGAGAGAGAGAGAGACAAAGAGAGAGAGCGAGACAACCAGAGAGAGAGAGAGAGAGAGACAACCAGAGAGAGAGAGAGAGACAACCAGAGAGAGAGAGAGAGAGACAACCAGAGAGAGAGAGAGAGACAACCAGAGAGAGAGAGAGAGAGAGAGAGAGACAAAGAGAGAGAGCGAGACAACCAGAGAGAGAGAGAGAGAGAGACAACCAGAGAGAGAGCGAGAGAGACAACCAGAGAGAGAGAGAGAGAGAGAGAGACAACCAGAGAGAGAGAGAGAGAGACAAAGAGAGAGAGCGAGACAACCAGAGAGAGAGAGAGAGAGAGACAACCAGAGAGAGAGAGAGAGCGAGACAACCAGAGAGAGAGAGAGAGAGACAACCAGAGAGAGAGAGAGAGCGAGACAACCAGAGAGAGAGAGAGAGAGCGAGACAACCAGAGAGAGAGAGAGAGAGAGACAACCAGAGAGAGAGAGAGAGCGAGACAACCAGAGAGAGAGAGAGAGCGAGACAACCAGAGAGAGAGAGAGAGCGAGACAACCAGAGAGAGAGAGAGAGAGAGAGACAACCAGAGAGAGAGAGAGAGCGAGACAACCAGAGAGAGAGAGAGAGACCAGAGACAAGAGAAAGCGAGACAACCAGAGAGAGAGAGAGAGAGACAACCAGAGAGAGAGAGAGAGCGAGACAACCAGAGAGAGAGAGAGAGAGAGAGACAACCAGAGAGAGAGCGAGACAACCAGAGAGAGAGAGAGAGAGACAACCAGAGAGAGAGAGAGAGCGAGACAACCAGAGAGTGAGAGAGAGCGAGACAACCAGAGAGAGAGAGAGCGAGACAACCAGAGAGAGAGAGAGAGAGAGACAACCAGAGAGAGAGAGAGAGCGAGACAACCAGAGAGAGAGAGAGAGCGAGACAACCAGAGAGAGAGAGAGAGCGAGACAACCAGAGAGAGAGAGTGAAAGAGAGAGAGCGAGACAACCAGAGAGAGAGAGTGAAAGAGAGAGAGCGAGACAACCAGAGAGAGAGAGTGAAAGAGAGAGCGAAAACGTTCTAGACAGTCAATACAATTCATAAAAACAACAAATGAACAACATCAACACTGCACATTCAAATGAAATCAGCTAAATATATTACTCCGGCACTTCAACAACATCATAACGTAGACACAACCACTTCGGACACACCAGCTCTGATGGACGAGACACGTCGGACCAGACAGCTCACCAGAACTCACATTAACAATCTGCTGTCTCAGTAGAGTGATAAGCAGCTGGCGTCCCTGAGTGATCTGCCTGAAGATGTAAATGAAGACACTGTGGAAAGGAGGTCAGTCAGTGAGTTTGTATTACAGTATGTGAAAGGGCAAAGTAGGCATTTAATGTCATAAAGTGCCACTAGATTGTATTTGATGGCTTGATCCGGTAGACAACGCTATAAAATCTGAATGCATTGCTTGATAGGACTTCGGTATACTGCTCCAAGGCAGGTAGCCTAGCGGTTAAGAGCATTGGGCCAGTAACCGAAAGGTCGCTGGTTTGAATCACTAAGCTGACTATGTGAAAAATTGGCCGATGTGCCCTTGAGCAAGGCACTTCACCCTAAGTGCTCCTTTAAGTCTATGGATAAGAGTGACTAGCAAAATGTACAAGTCAGTCTTTTGACAAACAGCTCAAACGATCAATCATTTCTAGGAATCATGATCAAGTTAAGTTTACAACTTATATGCCTTATATCACATTTTGAAGACAACTGTCACTTTACCGTAAGACTGTGCTTTAAAACTACTTGTTACCTTCATAAACACAACTTTAACCCAACATAACCACCTCAACATGAACAAAGATGAACTCACAGGATGATGAGAGAGACCAGGAAGTAGAATATCTCACTCCTGATGACGTGCTGGTAGATCCAGACAGTCCACTGAAACGCATCCACCCTGTTCAAATCGTCCATCCAGATCTGTATTGCACTGAAGGTGGTGTTGAGGCCCCTGAAGGGCCCACACTTGTCTGAGGGGGGCAGACTGTGGGAGGGATCAGGGGAGACATGGCAGTTTGAAATGCTTGGGTCAGAGAAAAGGAGCCAAAGTCAACCAACTTTCAATCATCCAACTTTCAGCACATTTTCAACTTTCTTACTAGAAGGTTTAAGTATAGCGTCATGCTTTTGAATAGCTGCTAAATAGCATGATTCCACGGACTATCTCAGCCCCTAAAATTAAACCAAATCTGAATCAAGTTTAGCTCTTGGTTATCAATTAATGACAGACTCCAGTTCTTCTGAACAAGCCATATTTATCCAGAACTAGATGGAATCTGAACCACTCCATATATCTACAGGTGTTTGTTTGGCCTTGCCTTAATCTATGACAGCCTTAACATAACATAAGTCCCTAGATTAGCCTTGCCCTGACCGCTTATACACCTACGTCCACACGGTGTAGGCCACCATGGACAGAGCCCCCAAGAAGGAAGGGAAGAAGAGGATAGCGATGAAGATGGTTTGCATCTGAGCCGCCCTGCCGGCTCGCCTGGGGGGCTGGCAGTTCTGGGTCAGGCTGACCTGGAGGACACAAAGTATAGACCGGGCATTATAGAGCTGGAGAGGGAGATAGAGAGAGGAGGAGCCTGGTGACGGTGTCTTGGCAACGGCACGATTTGATGAACAGGTGAACAAACAATGACCTTTGACAATAAGGGAGAACTGAGAGTAACATTTAACCTGCACATTATCCAGGAATAAAGTCATTATTGATTTGTCAGGGAGGTATTTATTTGTATTTTATTTCACCTTTATTTAACTAGGCAAGTCTGTTAAGAACTAATTGTTATTTGCAATGACGGCCTACCAAAAGGCAAAAGGCCTCCTGGGGGAACAAGGGGCTGGGATTAAAAATGTAAAATAAATATAAATATAGGACAAAACACACATCACAACAAGAGAGACAACACTACATAAAGAGAGACCTAAGACAACAACATTGCAAGGCAGCAACACATGTCAACACAACATGTTAGCAGCAACATAGTAGCAGTACAAAACATGGTACAAACATTATTGGGCACAGAACAACAGCACAAAGGGCAAGAAGGTAGAGACAACATTACATCACGCAAAGCAGCCACAACTGTCAGTAAGAGTGTCCATGATCGAGTCTTTGAATGAAGAGATTGAGATAAAACGGTCCAGATGGAGTGTTTGTTGCAGCTTGTTCCGGTCGCTGGCTGCAGCGACCTGAAAAGAGGAGCGACCCAGGGATGTGTGTGCTTTGGGGACCTTTAACAGGTATCATGTTATTGTATTTGATCAACTAAATCCTTTATTGCAGACACCTTCCACTTGTAGTTTTGTTGATGAACATGTAATGATTTCCCTGTATGTACCACAGGGAAAACATCTCTCTTTTCATTTCCAGGACACTCATATATGTTTCATCATTGTATTGGAAAATCCTAGTGACCATCGCTACCATCTATAAATAGAGCTAATTCTATGCCATTCAAGTGTGTCATGAAACATTCAGCACCATCTTTAGAAGAGAGTAACACGAGCCTGGCCCATTCTGCTATGGCATGGTATCTAGGGTAGAGAATCAACACCAAGGTTCAGCTTACTGTCACCTGAGTCAGCCATGGTCCTGTGTGGCTCAGTTGGATGGAGTGCTGCGCTAGCAATTCCTGCAGGGGTCACATGGCCATACTAAAAATGTACTCACTCTCTGTACTATAAAATACTTTTTTCACTGTACTGAATATGCACTCACTGCTTTGGATAAGAAGTGTCTGCTAAGGGGCCTATATTATCTACCATAATGAACAGGTTACCTTCTTTAGGTAGAAGAACCGTACTGAACAGGTTACCTTCTTTAGGTAGAAGAACCGTACTGAACAGGTTACCTTCTTTAGGTAGAAGAACCGTACTGAACAGGTTACCTTCTTTAGGTAGAAGAACCGTACTGAACAGGTTACCTTCTTTAGGTAGAAGAACCATACTGAACAGGTTACCTTCTTTAGGTAGAAGAAAGAACAGGTTACCTTCTTTAGGTAGAATACTGAACAGGTTACCTTCTTTAGGTAGAAGAACCGTACTGAACAGGTTACCTTCTTTAGGTAGAAGAACCATACTGAACAGTTTACCTTCTTTAGGTAGAAGAACCGTACTGAACAGGTTACCTTCTTTAGGTAGAAGAACCGTACTGAACAGGTTACCTTCTTTAGGTAGAAGAACCGTACTGAACAGGTTACCTTCTTTAGGTAGAAGAACCGTACTGAACAGGTTACCTTCTTTAGGTAGAAGAACCATACTGAACAGGTTACCTTCTTTAGGTAGAAGAACCATACTGAACAGGTTACCTTCTTTAGGTAGAAGAGGATGAAGAACTTGATTATCTGTATCACTGGGAGGAGGGGAGAGAAGTAGATTCCGATCCTGCAGACAGAAAAACATGGATATAAGAATTGACCATATCTCATCCACAGTGGTGTTATGTTTTACTATGAAAATAGATGGAGCTATAGATGAACAGAGATTAGAGTCGAGGACAGCACAGTTCAGTACAGTAGAGTACATTAGAGCACAGTACAGTACATTAGAGTAGAGTACAGTAGAGTCCACTACAGTAGAGTACTGTACAGTAGAGGTCATTAGAGCACAGTACAGTAGAGTACATTAGAGCACAGTACAGTACAGTAGAGTAAATTAGAGCACAGTACAGTAGAGTAGAGTACATTAGAGCACAGTACAGTAGAGTATAGTAAATTAGAGCACAGTACAGTAGAGTAGAGTAAATTAGAGCACAGTACAGTAAATTAGAGCAGTGTGCAGTAATGTACATTAGAACACTGTACAGTAGAGTAGAGTACATTAGAGAACTGTACAGTAGAGTAGAGTACATTAGAGCACTGTACAGTAGAGTAGAGTACATTAGAGCACTGTACAGTAGAGTAGAGTATATTAGAGCACTGTACAGTAGAGTAGAGAACATTAGAGCACAGTACAGTAGAGTACAGTAGAGTAGAGTACATTAGAACACAGTACAGTACGGTACAGTACAGTACAGTAGAGTACAGTATAGTAAATTAGAGCACAGTACAGTAGAGTAGAGTACATTAGAGCACTGTGCAGTAGAGTAGAGTAGAGTACATTAGAGCACTGTACAGTAGAGTAGAGTACATTAGAGCACTGTACAGTAGAGTAGTACATTAGAGCACTGTACAGTAGAGTAGAAATTAGAGCAGAGTAGAGTAGAGTACATTAGAGCACTGTACAGTAGAGTAGAGTACATTAGAGCACTGTACAGTAGAGTAGAGTACATTAGAGCACTGTACAGTAGAGTAGAGTACATTAGAGCACTGTACAGTAGAGTAGAGTATATTAGAGCACTGTACAGTAGAGTAGAGAACATTAGAGCACAGTACAGTAGAGTACAGTAGAGTAGAGTACATTAGAACACAGTACAGTACGGTACAGTACAGTACAGTAGAGTACAGTATAGTAAATTAGAGCACAGTACAGTAGAGTAGAGTACATTAGAGCACTGTGCAGTAGAGTAGAGTAGAGTACATTAGAGCACTGTACAGTAGAGTAGAGTACATTAGAGCACTGTACAGTAGAGTAGAGTATATTAGAGCACTGTACAGTAGAGTAGAGTAGAGAACATTAGAGCACAGTACAGTACAGTAGAGTAGAGTACATTAGAGCACTGTACAGTAGAGTAGAGTATATTAGAGCACTGTACAGTAGAGTAGAGTAGAGAACATTAGAGCACAGTACAGTACAGTAGAGTAGAGTACATTAGAACACAGTACAGTATGGTACAGTACAGTAGAGTACAGTAGAGCACAGTACAGTAGAGTCCAGTACAGTCCAGTAGAGTACAGTAAAGTACAGTACAGTACAGTACAGTAGAGTACAGTCCAGTAGAGTACAGTACAGTAGAGTACAGTCCAGTAGAGTACAGTACAGTACAGTACAGTACAGTACAGTACAGTACAGTAGAGTACAGTAGAGTAGAGTACAGTAGAGCACAGTACAGTAGAGTAGAGTACATTAGAGCACTGTACAGTAGAGTAGAGTATATTAGAGCACTGTACAGTAGAGTAGAGTAGAGAACATTAGAGCACAGTACAGTACAGTAGAGTAGAGTACATTAGAACACAGTACAGTATGGTACAGTACAGTAGAGTACAGTAGAGCACAGTACAGTAGGGTCCAGTACAGTCCAGTAGAGTACAGTAAAGTACAGTACAGTACAGTAGAGTACAGTAGAGTACAGTCCAGTAGAGTACAGTACAGTAGAGTCGAGTACAGTAGAGTAGAGTACAGTAGAGCACAGTACAGTACAGTAGAGCACAGTACAGTACAGTACAGTAGAGTACAGTAGAGCACAGTACAGTAGAGTACAGTACAGTAGAGTCGAGTACAGTAGAGTAGAGTACAGTAGAGCACAGTACAGTACAGTAGAGCACAGTACAGTACAGTACAGTAGAGTACAGTAGAGCACAGTACAGTAGAGTACAGTACAGTAGAGCACAGTACAGTAGAGTCCAGTACAGTAGAGCACAGTACAGTAGAGTACAGTACAGTAGAGTACAGTAGAGTAGAGTAGAATACAGTAGAGTACAGTAGAGCACAGTAGAGTACAGTGTAATGAAATACCATGCCAGGGTCTGTGCATAGATCAGGTCAAGGACATTCCTGGCAACGTCAAACTCTGGAACTCCCAGGCTCTGTATGCATTTAGTCCCAATGACACTGGTGGAGAAAAGAACTAAGGAGTTACAGAAGAGCATTTTTCAATGAAACCTTCCCTCCAAACAGAAAGATGAGTTACAGTATAGAATTCTACTGCATACCGTAGCATGTTTAGCTTTAAGTGAACACGTTATGGGAAAATGTGTTTTGAAAATGCCACTCACTTGCTCAAGAACTCTCCAAAGAAGGATCCTAACATTATGAAGAGGAAGTCCATAATAACCAGTCTGTACAAGGCTTGTCCTACGATGGATTCCCAGCACTAAGACAAACGATTGGAATCACAGTGGTGAATGAACATACAGTACATATCAGTGGAAAAGAATTGAAAGCATGCATGTGATTTGGTTTAAAAGGACTTACTGAAAATGTATTGGCCACATCCTTCATCCAGTAGGAGCAGAGAATACCCAGAATGGACATCTTGAGAATGACATTTCTAAAAAGGAAAAGGGCATTCAAAACATCATTCAAAACATCATTCAAAACATCAGTCTTCTAAAACCTTGTACAGTATATGACCTTTCTGTATTTTTCTGATATTTTATTAAGCATATTTAGAATTTACGCATTACTGTAATATTTCATTCATCCATTGCTTTAAATTGATCATTGAGCAAATAGATCAATTGATTTCAATATACCGTACCAGTCAAAAGTTTGGACACACCAACTCATTCCAGGGTTTTTCTTTATTTTTACTATTTTCTACATTGTAGAATAACAGTGAAGACTTCAAAACTATGAAAGAACACATATGGAATCATGTAGTAACCAAAAAAACAAATCAAAATAAAGAAAATATATAATAAAGAAAAACCCTTGAATGAGTTGGTGTATCTAAACTTTTGACCGGTAGTGTATGTATTTTTAAATATGTTTTGTATCCATCTCTAACCTGACTATGATGGCATAGACCTGCATGCGAGGGTTGGAGTAGTGCTCTATCTTTTTGAACAGAGAGTAGAAGAGAGGGACGACCAGATTGATCAGGGACACCACAAAGGGGAGGAGGAGAGTAGCGGCCTCCTCCAGGAGAGAGCCGGAAGCTTTGTCCGGTGACTGCCTCGTCCGCTGGAAAGATACCATAGTAGGTCAGTTTGTTCTGATCCAAGGACAGTTTTGTGTTTCCCCCATGTTAAAAAGAGGATTTGGAGAGAGTGAGCTGCTCCCAGATCAGTGCCCAGAAGCAACCAGCCTGGAGAAAAGATAAGACACCGAAGCCTGGACATAATCAATCACAGCTTTAGCAAGATAAAGTGTCCAGTTTCCATTTGAGATTTACCCCGATGTTTTACACAAAAGGCTCAGATTTTTCTGTTTCCATCTACGAGGGCCGGCACCCATGTCTCACTGGGCCATGGCTACGGCTGACCTGCTCTGACTTGGAGCCAAGGCCCTGGGTACTTTTCAGCTGGCATTTACATAACAATGGCTAACTGTGGACTTTAACACCTTGTCACAAAGCAACAGTCTTGATGATGCAGATGTTGTTGATTCTGCTCTCCCCAAGTCTTTATCGTCACACTCCTGATGGAAACACAAACACTTGAGCTTCCATTAACAATAAATCAGTGGTGACACAATGGTGTAGGGTAAGTCTTAGGTGCTCCCGAGTGGCGCAGCTGTCTAAGGCACTGCATCTCAGTGTTAGAGACGTCACTACAGGCACCTTGGTTCAAACCCAGGTTGTATCACAACCGGCTGTGATTGGGAGTCCGACAGGGCGGCGCACAATTGGCCCAGCTTCGTCCGGGTTTGACAGGTGTAGGCCGTCATTGTAAATAAGAATTAGTGTTTAACTGACTTGCCTAGTTAAATGAAGGTTAAATTGAAAAAAACGCTAGAATAATAATTTGGTGGAAGTGTAGCAATGATGTCCTACGAACACCATTATAAAGACCACACCCTGTACTGCCAGGAAAGTAGTATTGTATTGATGCTATATGATTCAGAAATGCTCAGGTACACACAGACACTATGACACACTTTGAATTACTGTACACAAGGGTATGTCTGATACAATAGTCATCGACACTGGTCCCAGAGCTACACAGTGTCCAGGCATTTGTTTTAGCCCAGCACTAACACACCTGATTCAAAGTAATCACCACCTGGTCTTCATCATACTTAGATGGATCAGGGTCAGCTGATCCCCGGATCTTACATTACCACAAGCTTTATCAGGAAGCCACGTGTCATCGTGTCACAACGTTTACGTAAGGTCTCCCTTGGGAAAGAGTTCTTCTGACCTCAATGGGACTTCCTGGTTATATGAAAGTTAATCAAATGTACCATACCCATGTGTCATATTGACACAGGAAGTAGACACTGGTGCCACACCCCAAGGCCATGCCCGTGGAGAGGAGCCAGGTACCCAGGAAGACCCCATAGTGCTTCAGCCTCTCTGTCAGAGGTAGCAGGGCCACCTGGACCTTTTCTGATAAGGACTCCTGGAGGGGAATGGAAACATTATTTCAAAGTTATTTCACAGTTGGTTATCTGAGACAGATCCTATTTGGGCCCCCTAACAATTCAGATTGCAGAGTATTCTATGTATGGAAGAGCAGATAAGTACTGAGTCACAAGTACTGGACATTTATCTAGTTCAGCGATATTACATTCTTTCTTGTAACAAAGCTACAGTTATGATATGGCCATGAGGTCAACGAAGCTACAGTAATGATATGGCCATGAGGACAACAAAGCTACAGTAATGAGATGGCCATGAGGTCAACAAAGCTACAGTAATAGTTTATCAAAAACAGTGACATTAGTCGCTTGTAAAAGCCTGATAACTGGCCAGCTCACACAAGATTTGGTTCTGGTTTCCGAGATTACAGTGAAAGTGACCTTGAGTTGGATGCGCAGATTGTTCTTGCGCTGTCGTACGGCTTTCTCGTTAGTCACACTGAAGTCCCAGCTACACAGGAGCTGCCAGGCTCCACCCAAGCCTGAGTCTGCAAGGACATACTTCTTCCTGAACGAGCTGGCCATGCTGCAGAGAGAGAGAGGGGGGAGGTCAACAATCCACAAAAGTGGAGACAAATTTGACCCCAATAACTACCGTGGGATATGAGTCAACAGCAACCTTGGGAAAATCCTCTGCATTATGATTAACAGCAGACTCATACATTTCCTCAGTAAAAACAATGTACTGAGCAAATGTCAAATTGGCTTTGTACCAATTTTTTTACAGACAGACCACATATTCACTCTGCACACCCTAATTGACAAACAAACCAAAACAAAGGCAAAGTCTTCTCATGCTTTGTTGATTGAAAAAAGCCTTTGACTCAATGTGGCATGAGGGTCAGCTACACAAATCTTTATTTTTAAGTTTATTTATTTTCCCTTTTGTACTTTAACATCGCTACAACACTGTATATAGACATAATATGACATTTGAAATGTCTTTATTCTTTTGGAACTTATGTGAGTGTAATGTTTACTGTTAATTTTGAATCCAAGATGACGTAGGAGTCAGACGTCTTTGTCTTGTCTCGTCCCATGTATATATCTTATTATATCTTTTTCTTCGCCTTCTTTTTAATATTTTCCTAAACCTCAACTTCAAAATAATCTGCTGCAACCCGCCTCACCCAATGTGGTGTGGATCTGTTTTTTAAAAAGTATTTCTATTTACCTCCAAACTGGAATACCTCAACTGAAGCTAGCTAGCTAACTAGTTACCAGTTATCAGTCAGCTAACCTTTAGCTCGGAAAGCTCTAGCCAGTTTGTACAACGTGTTTCAAACCCGAGCATACCGGACCTATTTTTCTCTCCATATCCCCGGATTCCTACCGCAAACTCTGAACCCTTTCATCTGGATCATGGCAGCTAGCTAACCGCAACCCGGGTTGACTACTCCTGGCTAACGTTTCCGTCCTGTAGCAAGCACCAACTAGCCTGGGGCTAGCCCATGCTAGACCCATCTCCCGGCTAGGGCTCCTGGGCTACTCTTGAAGCCCACTCCTCGGCTACAATATCCGGACACCTTCTACTGCCGGTACGGGGCACGGAACCCCGCCGATCCTTCACAACTGGAATACCGACATAACAGGCCCCTTAGGCACGGCATCCCCTGAAAGACCATTCTGGTAACCGCGGCCTGCTAGCTATCTATAGCATATTAGACTGTTAACTGATCCACCGGCCAATTTCTTGGACCAGTATACCCGTTTTGCCAATTGGACCCCTCTGCTACTTGGAACCCTACTAATTCCACGACTGGTCTATCGACGTCACTGCACGAGGAGGCAAAAGCAGACTTTTCCCCCATTGCGACGTCCCTCTAAGGCCCTTATGCTAGCTTGCTAGCCCCGGCCTGCTAACTGCTTGCTTCATAGCACCGGCCTGCTAACTGTCTGAATCGCCGTGTCCCCAGCCAGCCCAACCACTCACTGGACCCATACGATCACTTGGCTACACATGCCTCTCCCTAATATCAATATGCCTTGTCCATTACTGTCCTGGTTAGTGATTACTGTCTTATTTCACTGTAGAGCCTATAGCCCTGCTCAATGCCTTAAACAACCATGTTGTTCTACCTCCCATATATGCGATGACATCACCTGGTTTAAACGACTCTAGAGACTATATCTCTCTCTTCATCACTCAATGCCTAGGTTTACCTCCAATGTACTCTCTTCCTACCATACCTTTGTCTGTACATTATGCCTTGAATCTATGCTATCCTGCCCAGAAACCTGCTCCCTTTACTCTCTGCTCCGAAAACGCTAGACGGTCAGTTCTTATAGCCTTTAGCCGTACCCTTATCCTACTTCTCCTCTGTTCCTCTGGTGATGTAG
This sequence comes from Oncorhynchus tshawytscha, assembly GCF_018296145.1. NCBI lineage: Eukaryota > Metazoa > Chordata > Actinopteri > Salmoniformes > Salmonidae > Oncorhynchus > Oncorhynchus tshawytscha. The sequence goes on from NW_024609757.1 coordinate 244,714, forward strand.
AGGTTAATCCAGGACATGCAGTGCCTAGCTCCACTCCTACTCCCCAGGTGCTCTCATTTGTTGACTTCTGTAACCGTAAAAGCCTTGGTTTCATGCATGTTAACATTAGAAGCCTACTCCCTCAATTTGCTTTATTCACTGCTTTAGCACATTCTGCCAACCCAAATGTCTTAGCCGTGTCTGAATCCTGGCTTAGGAAAACCACCCAAAACCCTGAAATTTTCATTCCTAACTATAACATTTTCAGCCAAGATAGAACTGCCAAAGGGGGTGGTGTTGCAATCTACTGCAGAGATAGCCTGCAGAGTTCTATCTTACTATCCAGGTCTGTACCAAAACAATTCGAGCTTCTACTTGTAAAAATTCACCTTTCCAGAAACATGTCTCTCACCGTTGCTGCTTGCTATAGACCACCCTCTGCACCCAGCTGTGCCCTGGACACCATATGTGAATTGATTGCCCCCCATCTATCTTCTGAGCTCGTGCTTCTAGGTGACCTAAACTGGGACATGCTTAACTTAACACCCCGGCCATCCTACAATCTAAGCTTGATGCCCTCAATCTCACACAAATTATCAATGAACCTACCAGGTACAACCCCAAATCCGTAAACACGGGCATCCTCATAGATATCTACCTAACTAACTCGCCCTCCAAATACACCTCTGCTGTTTTCAACCAAGATCTCAGCGATCACTGCCTCATTGCCTGCATTCGTAACGCTCCCTAAAACACTTCTGCGAACAGGCTTTTCTAATTGACCTGGCTGGGGTATCCTGGAATGATATTGACCTCATCCTGTCAGTAGAGGATGCCTGGTTATTCTTTAAAAGTGCCCTCCTCACCATATTAAATAAGCATGCTCCATTCAAAAAAATTAGAACTAGGAATAGATATAGCCCTTGGTTCACTCCAGACCTGTCTGCCCTTGACCAGGACAAAAACATCCTGTGGCGTTCTGCATTAGCATCGAATAGCCCCCGTGATATGCAACTTTTTAGGGAAGTTAGGAAACAATATACACAGGCAGTTAGGGAAGCTAAGGCTAGCTTTTTCAAACAGAAATTTGCATGCTGTAGTACAAACTCAAAAAGTTCTGGGACACTGTAAAGTCCATGGAGAATAAGAGCACCTCCTCCCAGCTGACCACTACACTAAGGCTAGGAAACACTGTCACCACCGATATATCCACTGGATTGTATTTATCATCATTAGTCATTTAGGTCAACATTGGATCATTCAGAGAACCTCACTGAATTTCTGGAGAGAGTTTGCTGCACTGAAAGTAAAGGGGCTGAATAATTTTGCACGCCCAAATTTTCAGTTTTTGATTTGTTAAAAATGTTTGAAATATCAACAATAAATGTCGTTTTTCCAAACTTCATGATTGTGTCCCAGGTCATTGTTGTTGATTCTTCACATAGCATGCGCTCCAAAAATACAGTTTTATATCTTTATGTTTGAAGCCTGAAATGTGGCAGAAAGGCTCATCTGTAATTAGCCCATCCAAAGTTCATACTGTATTTATTTATTTATCTAGGGGCACATTCATCTTCTGCAATCCTACCATTTCAGTGTTTAATTGCTATATTGTAATTAGCCACCATTGCACTGTATATATAATATTACATTTGTGATGTCTTTATTCTTTTGGAACTTCTGTGAGTGTAATGTTTACTGTTAATTTTTTTTTTTGTTTATTTCACTTTTGTCTTTATTCTTTTGGAACTTCTGTGAGTGTAATGTTTACTGTTAATTTTTTTTGTTTATTTCACTTTTGTATATTATCTACTTCACTTGCTTTGGCAATGTTAACATATGTTTCCCATGCCAATAAAGCCCCTTGAATCGAATTGAGAGAGACAGAGAGAAAGAGAGAGAACAGGGGTCCCTTTACTGCACTATTACAACATGAAGGAAAGGTTCAATAAATATATAAAGGTGTGATGTGAATGTCATGGCATTGTGGATTTGACATCATACATGTGAGATCAACTGGCTTTGATCAATTATTTACTGGCACTTGAAACCAATGAAGAAGCACATGGAAACCAAACCATGCATGACATAAATGACAGTCCAAAGCAGAGTTAATAGTGGTCAATACAATGTTACTGTTACATGATCACTGTGCAGTCCCATCCCATACTGACCTGTAGATGAGGGCGGCTCCACACAACACCATGTAGGCTGCTACGGTGAAGAAGTAGGCCAGCTGCATGTTGTACTCAGACCGGCCCCCTGTCCCTTGTGTTTTATTACTGTAGCCGCCATAATACATCACTGTGTGGCTGAAATAACCCTGTGGGGAAAATAGATACATCAAAATAAATCATTTTTACCACACAGTAACTGTTCACTGTATGCTGACTTTACAGTACGGGGTGTCGTATAACAAATATGTTGATCAGATTCGTAGCGTATGCTGCTATGGAATGATTCACTCAAAGGCCTCTACCAGAAGTAGCGTGAATAGTTATCAACAACAAACCGCTCCGGTCAGTATCTCTAGCCCTTTGAAGCTGACCCCAGCGGGGATGTCTGGCGTGGGGTGATAGATGAGCTGGGGGATGGTGATGAAACCAAAGTTGACCAGGAAGGAGAAGATGTTGAACATCAGCAGCCATTTTAGGAACTTGAAGTAGGAGAGGACCCCCGTGCCAAATTTACCCCCGACCTCCTTCATGGTACCCCGCCACAGTTCCAGGGTCTGCTTGGCTAAAGTCATGTTAGCACCGCACCTGCGGAATGCCTGAGGGGGAAGACTGGTCTGAGAACAGTGGTGGGGGTCTTATATGTCACAAATGCACTGTCATAGATTTCATAGCACAGCTGTCACAGAATAGGTGTAATTGTCAATAGAGGATGTGGATGATGGAGCAGTAATAATGTTCAATGTAAGTAGAAAGTTATTGTATTGTAACCTGCATGGTGGCAGTCTGTTCCTGCTTTTGCCAATGTTCAAGTGTCGCTGAATGCAGAGACAGAATGTCACCCTGGCAAATTGTATTGCTCATAAAAGGCATAATGATTTAGTGATAGCCAACCACAGGAAGTGTTGCACTTTGCCATAGTCTAATAGGGCACTGCTTGTGCAGTACAAGGACACACAGGAAGTAAAGTTGGGCATCAGGACAGGAGGACACACAGAGAGACACAAAGATGTCAGCGAGTCAAACTGCTCACCAGTGAGATAGTCGTCGAGCAGTCTGAAAAGCAGTTCAGTTGCCGGGATTTTTTTAATGATTTCAACGCCAACACTTGGCCCCTAGGAGATAAGAGATCAAACAATCGTAAAGATTACAGTCTGATACAGTTATGTAGCGTATGATGATACGCGCATCACAGCATTATCTCTTCATAAAATATATGACCTGTCAAAAGTTGCACAGTGCTCTTGGCTGGCTGTGTGGCTGTAAACTTTGGACTAGGCCGATGCGATGCGCTTATGGTAAACACTTCTTCCTTACCTGCATACCGCAAGAAGGTGTGTATGTGTGTTTGTGTGTGTGTGTCTGTGTGTGCGACTGTTCCCCCCAATGATCTCACACCGCAAGCCTACATAACTGCACACTTGATGACCTACCTACCCTTGTACATAGTACTTATTTTACTGCCCCTGGTCATAAGTTAATCTTTCCATAGTAAAACTGTACGAAAACAGGCACCTTTTGACCTATGACGGTGACATGACAACTGTACCTGATGTGTTTCTTGTCATCAAAGCTCATAGGGAGGTCTCGGATGGCCTTGATTCTGTCCCTCGTTGACATGGCAACCAGCTCTTTGACCAAGTTCTGTTCCTCTGTTGGACAAAGACAAGATAAAACAGATCTGTGAGGTTATTAATCATAGTATGCCTTTAGATCGGAGTTGTAATATAAAAATATGAATATAATCATATAATCATAAATAATTGTGATTTAAGTATAAGAAGTGATGGAGGGTTATGATTGAGCTATAAAGATAGTATATAGTGACTTATTTTACTTCAATCAGTGTATCCAGAATATGACTTCAATGGATAACATTGTCCTGAACCTACTGAAAAGAGAAACATCATATTTCTACCGGGAGAATGGACAGGCATTCTCAACAGTGGTTGTGCCCATAGGAATACAATTCTAGTAACTCCATTTCTATGGATGTGCCGTAGGCTCTCCCTTCTTCATCCCTCACCATTTTCCATCTCATTCCTGATGTCGTCCTCAGAAAGGCCCAGATTGCCCAGAGCAGCCTCTCCTACAGGGAATAGACTCATCTTCCTCGACCCCCTGAACCTCATCGAAACATGACCTGGGAGACAGGAGGACATCTAATTAAACACAGCTGACAGCCTAGCTATTACCGAGGAATTATGAGCTTAATAAAGAGTGTTGAACGAATAGAAAGCCATCCATCATATAAGCTTACTATCAGCACTAACAATACGGAGGATATATAATATCTTACGCTAATAGAAAGGACTCTGCACATTCATTTCAGATCATGTCCACCCATTGACTTGGCAAACACAATTCATTCCCATAATTACAGTACAAACAAGTGAACATACAAAGAACGGCATGCACATACAACTTACAATACATCATGGTTTATTGGTTCACGCACTGACATGGTCCTTGATTGCACAAGGAAGTGGTTTTGGGTGGCTTGAAATGGGAGCCCCCCCATCACATTGCATGGGTGTGTCGTGAGTCAATATTTACACTGTGTAAATAAGTGTTAGCTGCTGATGATCAACTTTGATTAAAACAAATCAAATAGAGGTGGTTAAAAAAAGGTTTCCTGTCACGGCCGTCAAAAGAAGTGGACCAAAATGCAGCGTGGTGAGCGTACATTTTCCTTTTTATTTAAAACGTTGCCAACAAAAGAAAGAAACAACCGTGAAGCTTACAGGGCTATAGTGCCACCAGCAGAGTTAACTACCCACACTGAAAGGAGGGGAAAAGGGCTGCCTAAGTATGATTCCCAATCAGAGACAACGATAGACAGCTGTCCCTGACATTTCCAATAGGTTGTCCCCATAGCAGAACCCTTTTTGGTTCCAGGTAAAACTATTTTTGGTTGCAGGTAGAATCCATTTGGTTCCATGTAGAACCTGGAACCAAAAGGGTTCTTCGTGGAACCAATAAGGGTTCTTCAAAGGGTTCTCCTATGCAAAGGGTTCTCCTATGGGGACAGCCAAATAACCCTTTTAGGTTCTAGATAGTACCTTTTTTTCTAAGAGTGTACTATACTTCACATCCTTTTGACAAACGCAGTAGCATGACTAGCTGACAATGAAAAAACACACTGTAGATAACACACTCTAATAGAAACTAACTTCTTTAGAGTGAAATTGTTTCCCCCAGCCTTATCTGTCCCATTAGAGTTATCCATTATAACCTTCATGCTAACCGAGTAATGCTGCTACACCTCTGACATATTGTGTGTATTTGTTAAGGCTAAATCATTGAGAAAGTATAAAATGCCAAAGAGGCAAACACTCTACAGATGTTGGATCTTAATTTGATCACCCTTTTTCAGGAGAACTTTCCTGTAAAACTTGTAGTGCATTTGAGGTTTTAAAAAGGCTTCTGAAGTTTGTCATTTCCACTTTGAAATTTCAGACAAATGTATCAAACCCTACAAATATGTCCATTAATTATAATCCACATTATAATTCACATTTCCTGTTGCTGCAGGATCATTTTCCTGCTGTAGCAAACTGGCTAAAATTAAGATGCTACATTTGTACATTTCTTGGTTAGATTTCAGCAAACACCTAATCATCAGTCCTCGTGATGAGGTAATATTACCTGGATTGTGTTCATTAGGTAATAAATGGAAGAAAACAGACTGAAACAGGGAGGGACTACCTGGACTTGTCCAAAAAGAAACTCATATTGTAACATTTCGTTGTAAAACGTTTTGCTACGTTTTGCCCTAATCAATACAGCCCTGTAAACTGTTAGCACCATAGTTTCCCGGGATGGTATTTTTCTGCCAACTTCCTTGTGCTGCCTGTCTACCTTTGGGTAATGTTTTATTAGACATTGGATTGTCATAAATACTCATAGCAATATTGCAAAAGTTCGCTACACAAAATCTGTCATGACATGAACAATCTTGATTTTCATTCTATCTTTGAGTTGTGTGTCTCTTTAATTCTTTAATAACCTCTTTAAGGAGCTGACCCTTTAATTTTTTTTATATATATTTTTTAATTTCACTTAAAATGACATACCCAATCTAACTGCCTGAAGCAAGGAGAGTGCAACAACTAACCTCAAAGGTTCTTATGATCAAAGGGACCAACTGAAAGCTAAAGAAGTAAAGTAAGGAAGTAAATAGAGAGTAATCTACTGTATGTGCTCTTTAAAGTGGTTTGAACAGCACCTGAAGTTGCAGATGGAAGTCGTACAGGAGGCGTTGTGTCATAATGCGTTGCCTGGTCGATCTGGTACCCGCTGTGATCTGAACATCATGGAGAACAGAACACTAGATTCATTAATCGCATCCACCTAATTTTCGAAACGTTGCTATGGGCACAGCCAAACAACGGAAGTGATGGATTCGATTTCTGCTTTACTTCTGCGGTAGATCATTTCAAAAAAACATTTTTATTTCACCTTTATTTAACCAGGTAGGCTAGTTGAGAACAAGTTCTCATTTGCAACTGCGACCTGGCCAAGATAAAGCAAAGCAGTTCGACACATACAACAACACAGAGTTACACATGGAATAAACAAACATAAAATCAATAATAAAGTAGAAAAAGTCTATATACAGCATGTGCAAATGAGGAAGGATAAGGGAGGTAAAGGCAACAAATAGGATAAATAAATAAATACAGTATGGGGATGAAGTAGTTGGATGGCTGTTTACAGATGGGCTATGTACAGGTGCAGTGATCTGTGAGCTGCTCTGACAGCTGGTGCTTAAAGCTAGTGAGGGAGATAAGAGTCTCCAGCTTTAGTGATTTTTGCAGTTCGTTCCAGTCATTGGCAGCAGAGAACTGGAAGGAGAGGTGGCCAAAGGAAGAATTGGCTTTGGGGGTGACCAGTGAGATATACCTGCTGGAGCGCGTGCTACAGGTGGGTGCTACTATGGTGACCAGTGAGCTGAGATAAGGTGGGGCTTTACCTCGTTGAGACTTGTAGATGACCTGGAGCCAGTGGGTTTGGCGACGAATATGAAGCGAGGGCCAGCCAACAAGAGAGTACCGGTTGCAGTGGTGGGTAGTATATGGGGCTTTGGTGACAAAACGGATGGCACTGTGATAGACTGCATCCAATTTGTTGAGTAGAGTGTTGGAGGCTATTTTGTAAATGACATCGCCAAAGTCGAGGATCGGCAGGATGGTCAGTTTTACGAGGGTATGTTTGGCAGCATGAGAGAAGGATGCTTTGTTGCAAAATAGGAAGCAGATTCTAGATTTAATTTTGGATTGGAGATGCTTAATGTGAGTCTGGAAGGAGAGTTTACAGTCTAACCAGACTGATTTATAGTTGTCCACATATTCTAAGTCAGAACCGTCCAGAGTAGTAATGCTGGACGGGCGGGCAGGTGTGGGCAGCGATCGGTTGAAGAGCATGCATTTAATTTGACTTGCATTTAAGAGCAGTTGGAGGCCACGGAAGGAGAGTTGTATGGCATTGAAGCTCGTCTGGAGGTTAGTTAACACAGTGTCCAAAGAAGGGCCAGAGGTATACAGAATGGTGTCATCTGCGTAGAGGTGGATCAAAGAATCACCCGCAGCAAGAGCGACATCATTGATGTATACAGAGAAGAGAGTCGGCCCCGGAATTTAACCCTGTGGCACCCCCATAGAGACTGCCAGAAGCCCTGGCAACAGGCCCTCCGATTTGACACACTGAACTCTATCAGAGAAGTAGTTGGTGAACTAGGCGAAACCAAGGCTGTTGAGTCTGCCAATAAGAATGTTGTGATTGACAGAGTCGAAAGCCTTAGCCAGGTCGATGAATACGGCTGCACAGTACTGTCTCTTATCGATGGCAGTTATGATGTTGTTTAGGACCTTGAGCGTGGCTGAGGTGCACCCATGACCAGCTCTGAAACCAGAATGCATAGCGGAGAAGGTACGGTGGGATTCGAAATGGTCGGTAACCTGTTTGTTAACTTGGCTTTCGAAGACCTTAGAAAGGCAGGGTAGGATAGATATAGGTCTGTAGCAGTTTGGGTCTAGAGTGTCTCCCCCTTTGAAAAGGGGGATGACTGGCAGCTTTCCAATCTATGGAAATCTCAGATGATACGAAAGAGAGGTTGAACAGGCTAGTAATAGGGGTTGCAACAATTTCTGCAGATAATTTTTAGAAAGAGAGGGTCCAGATTGTCTAGCCCGGCTGATTTGTAGGGGTCCAGATTTTGCAGCTCATTCAGAACATCAGCTATCTGGATTTGGGCGAAGGAGAATTGGGGAAGCTAGGGCAAGTTGCTGTGGGGGTGCAGGGCTGTTGATCAGGGTAGGGGTAGCCAGGTGGAAAGCATGGCCAGCGGTAGAAAAGTGCTTATTGAAATTCTCAGTTATAGTGGATTTATCGGTGGTGACAGTGTTACCTAGCCTCAGTGCAGTGGGCAGCTGGGAGGAGGTGCTCTTATTCTCCATGGACTTTACAGTGTCCCAGAACTTTTTGTGTTTGTGCTACAGGATGCAAATTTCTGCTTGAAAAAGCTTGAAAAGTTATTTGAAGGAGTCACTCTATAGAGTATAAAAGTCAAGTAAACAAGTGCAAGTGTAACTGTATATGAATTTCATTCAAGTTCTCAAACGTTAGCTAGACCTACTAGTAGTTATGTTGTGATAATTACGTGAATTGTGTTGTGTATGAGATTAGGGCTCCCACAAAGCCAATAACCATAACGATAACTATAGTCTACATAACTATAAAACGTTGGTAGGCATCCACACTAGAGGAAAGTTTATTGTTTATTGTTCTGCAGGCCTGCACCTGTCAATCAACTGATCAAAACATTCTTCTGCACACTGCCTATTAATAAGGTGGTAACACTAGACCATTCACGAGGTCTCTAACGCACAGATACTGGTTCAGACCAGTGCTTTCAGGGTGTGTTCATTGTCATAGTGACAACTGCAAATAACACTTCAATGTACATCTAGGTCAAATGAAAAATAATATAGTAACTCGTATTTAAATGTAGCAATTTACAACAAACGCCGAGCCTGCACATATTTTACAGCATCTCATTGCCTCGTTGCTCAAGTGGTTTGCAAGTGATTTCCATTTTTCTAATGGTTGCCAATTCCTTTGTGTCTTATTTTTCACTGTGCTCATCTAGGCTATGTCCTGTACAACTATTTGCAATGCATCAGTGCAACAATGTTATAATCATAACAGGTCAAACGGGATCAATCACACCAACACACTTTCTCTCCTCAATTTTCCCCGAAATTGATTTTCTATGCTGTAGGCCTGTTTTACATTCAGCAATTAGTAAAAGAAAGCCTGCTTCTTTCCCTGAATAGGCTATTAGGCTTTGTAAGAAAAAAAAGAATACAAATAAATGTCCTATAGCTTTTGTAGCCTATAGCTTTCCTGGGAATTCACCAGAAGAGGAATCGCCTATTGCAGAGAGGCTTGTTATAGCCTGTTACCCACGGGCACAGCTGGAAAAAATAGGCTGTGATGTGTAGCTGAAGTAAGAAGCTAAATATTAGCTAGATATTAGGCCATGCATTAGCTAAATATTGCAGCTATAGTCTAAATATTTACCTGTCAAAGTCCGTTACAAGTTTATGAAATGGCAAATCTGCAGTACGTTCCTCCAGGCTGCGCACTGTGGTTCACGGGCACGCAAAGTTCCATTATTGATTAGGCCTAGGACTACGTTTTTAGACAATACATTATTGTACCATATGGTACTGTATGTATCCTGGGCTACAACAACACAGTGCAAAGAGGAATGTATTCGTGTTATGAAGTGAGTACACAATTATTGTCCATGGGCTGTAAACTGCAGTGATGTAGGCTCATTTGAATAACCGCTCAAACGTCCTGTTTTGTTTCATTCCGAAATAACTGCATAGGCCTACAGCCTATAGGTCTGATTATGCAACCATTTGGATCAGTTCAGGTCTATTCGCGACAGTTTAGAAGCACAAGAAAGGTACATTACCAGGCCACTCATATGGTGTATTTTGTCAGGATGTAGCCGGGTGTTAAGATTGGCCTACTATAGGAAAATATGGGCTTCTCCTTTCCAACTCCCCGCTCGTAAAGCTGTAGCCTATTTTACATTCAGCAAGGGAGTGTACGCGTGCATCTATCCTCCAATAGGCGGTTAGTAGGCTAAAGAAGAAAGGTCGAAATAAGGGTGCAAATAGCTTGGGTACTCTTGTCTTTTCCTGGGACTCCTCAAGATTTCAGAGGAATAGCTGTGTCAGTGGAGAAGCCAGGTGCGTAATTGCACAACAGAACAAAGACTGACACGCTCGAGATGTAGCCTATAGCCTAAGTAGAAGTGTATGCATATTAGACCATTATTTATAAGCTCAACGTTAGGCTTAATACTGTAGTGAATATATCCAGTCAATGTACAAAGCAACATTTTTAAAAGTTGATCAGATAACGAAATCATAGGTAGCTCTACACTATGTGCGCTCCCGAGGCTGCGCTGAGTGCGCTCCCTCCCAGTCCCCGGGTTTGCAGCTGGAAAAGCTACCATATGTAAAAAAAAAAAAAAAATTAGGGACAATAAATGTAGCCTACCTATGCTACCACAACACAGTGTAATGAGGAATGTTATTATTGTTTTCAAGTGAGTACAAAACTGTAGTCTAGCCTGTAAACTGCAACGAATAGCCCATGCCATTTGAAAAACCGCTCAAAAGCCTGGCGTTTTGAATACATCCCGGTAATTATTTGGAAATAACTGCATCTAGCCTGCCTGATTGGGCAACCATTTGAATCAGTTGTGGTTTTTTTCTCTGCAGTTTAGTCTACAAGGTCCAGGCACATAAGGCAAGTAATATGTTGTATTTTGTCAGGATGTTTCTCTATCAGAAACATGCCAATTGCAAGGATTTTTAGTGGAGCACATATGATTTATGATAAAGCACAAGTTCACAAGACGTTGGTGGTACATTAATTGGGGAGGATGGGCTCATGGTACTGGCTGGAGAGGAATTAGTGGAACGGTATAAAATACATCAACACATGGTTTAATGCCATTCCAATCACTCCATTCCAGCCATTATCATGAGCCATCCTCCCCTCAGCAGCCTCCACTGACGTTGTTGCAATAGTTTGAGCGTTTGGCTTCCGTGTTTTAAAAGCGTTCGAAAAGTAGGTGGATATGGTACCTATAACAACATTGAAAACACAAAGAATTAACCAAACAAAAGGCAGGAGGTAATAGAAGAAATTCAAAGTCACTTAGCAACACAGAACCTGAAGACCAGCCACACTGAAATACTACTCCATTCCCAACCTGGACTCAGGGGTAGACTTAACATAGTAAAGTAAATCCAGACACTCCTATTAGTACGATGTGTTACGTTTCATATGGTACTGTATGTATTCATTTGTGGATGTCCATCCATTTCATATGATATGTTACGAATGACAATTCGTATGATATGTTACAAATTGCAATTCAAACAATATGTTACAAATTGCGATTCGTACAATATGTTACGAATTGGCAAAGCATATGATATGTTACGAATTCCAATTTGTTGTGGTTAACGTTAGCTAGGTGGCTAAGTGGCTAATGCTAACATTAGCTAGGTGGCTAGGGGTTAGGGGTTAAGGTCAGTTTTGAGGTTAGAGTTAGGCTAAAGGGTTAAAGGGTTTGGCAATGAGGCCCTTCATCTAGGTCCCCAGAGTAGGAGGATTTTTATGTCTTTACATGCAGTTTGAAGAAAGTTGCTAACTAGCACTAGCACAATTGCTAACTAGCGTAAGCGCTATTGCTACTGAGCATTGGCTCACGAAACTACCTCAAACTTCCTTCATACTGGACTTATGTAAACATACCAAACGTAACATATCATACTAATTTGAGTGTCACGGATATATATTTACTATGTTACGTCTAGTCTATTCGACCAAGCTGCCTTCCAACAAAATCATGGCCATACTATCCCCTCCGAACCCAGAACCAAATCTTGGGAGGAGAGACTACCCTTACTACAGCACAAGGGATCATATTTCTCTGATCTGTTTACAATACAATCTCCCATCAGAAAACGTGTGTACTGCCATTACATCGGTGTGTGGCTGTACATTACTTGTTTCTATTGTCTGATGAATCAATTAAATCAAACATCGACTTACTGAGGTCATGCTGCTGCCATCGTGGGCTCTCCGACCGGGGAGGAAGGAGACCCATGGGAATGCTGTCTCTGCCCCTCCAGCTCCCCTCCTGCCACCCGCCCCAGGGCACTCTCTCCTGGGCATCGTTGTAGCTGGACTGGACCCCTCCTGGGAGCTGCTGGAGGTCGGACCTGCCCCTCTGCCCCCCGGCTCCATCATCCCTGGGGTAGGGGTTACCATGTGGGTTACTATGATGGGATTGGGATTTCCTGGAAGGACTTTGGAGAGAAGGGCGGAGGAGATAACATTACTGGTGTGTTGTTGTATAAACCCTGCATCAGTCAGTCCAACGCCTTAATCATTACACTCATAAGGTTGCTGATGGTGTTCTAAGAATCATGCTACAATATTATAATAGACATATGACATCTGTCATAGACAATAATGGTTTTTTTTCTGAGGCGCTATAAAGTGAGTCTCTTGTAAGAAATACCATTACTTTGGTCACACCGCTGAAGGTTCATGACCGTCTCTAGTACTTAGCACGACATTAACTTAAAATGACAACAAACTCCTTGTACTGTAACACAACATTCAACACACAAAGAAGGAGAATTGGCCCACTTTGACAGTATTCATTTCAGGGATAGCTTCCTGCTACAATATGTAATGGCACTGGCACTATAAAAAAATCTGACACTAATTGAGAGATTAGAGATGATGTGACCAAGCACAGTGATGGTTTACATTTAAATATACAGAACAAAAGATCCTCTCAGAATTATTTTCTAATACTGGACCATTATGTTTTACTTCACTTCTCATATTTGAGTTATTTGTGCACTCTCCCCCAAAACATTTTTAAGAGCTGTCTGTCAACATTTCATTCAAGCCCTCTACCCATTCAGGTTCTCTACCCATTCAGGTTCTCTACCCAGTTAAAGCAGAATTATAACAAACATCCAAACAACACAATCGTACAAGTTGACACACATACCTCCTATCTATCTCCAGGGTGTCACTGTCATGATAGGCGGGGTTGTTATATACTCCAGTGTTGTTGTAGTGCGACATAGGGATCCTTGGCTTGATCTTCTTCTATAGTGGTTAACCCGGTGGGGGTTTCTGTCTGTCCCTCTCTTCTTTAGTCCCCTAGAGGTCTGAAAGGTCCTCCTACTGTATTCTCAGTAAAACAATTCATGAGAATCAGCTTGCCATTACATAAAATGAGAACTGGAAACGAGACATAAACGTGCCACTAGCAACAAGACCCCCTTGGGTATAAAGAAGGGGCAAATACAAGACTTCTGAGACCATACCTCGATGCTATTCCCATCGTACTTTCACAAATAAAGCTGTGCTATCTAATACACATCACATGTTTTGGAAGGAATGGCTGCCTTCAGTAAGTTATTTAACTCCCCTTTCCTATCCCTGTGTATATCATTATTTATTAACACAGGGATATGGTTTCTGTTTTGCCATGGTCTGTGCCTCAGTGCTGCCCTATGGCAGTAAACTAGGCAAAGTAGAAGTAACAAATTCCCGAGCAACAAAGTCTGGAAAGAGATCCGACTAACAAATGTGTTGACATTTTAGTTTATTGTGGGGAAAACACAGAAGTTATATGTGACAGGGAATCTTTGTTGTCAAATTAAGAGAAATATAACCATGTTCCAAATAATAATAGTATACATTGCTGTTAGATACAGTAACAATTTAAAACTATTGTATCAAACAATTGTTTAAAAGAGTAAATCCACAGAGTGTAATTACCTGGTTAATGTGCTGCTTACTCAGGGAAATCTGCTGGCTGCTTGAACAGATGTTGCAGGCCGAGGATGCCTCCCCTTTTCCTTATAATCCAGGTTTGAAGTGTCAACTGTGGTAGCTGGAGTGCAGTTCTGAGAGATATACCTTTGTTGAACTTTATCACTGTGTGTCTGTCAGACTACCCGGAACTGTGCACTTGAAATAAAGGTAAAAGTCCGGTGGTTCTAAATGCCGTATGCAAATCTAATAGGCTGCTATGGTTGGCATAATGACAAGTATTTCCAAATTATTCCCATAGGACGTGAAAATTAATTGGCATAATAAGATAAGGGACGGCCAAGGGCTCAACTGTGTTATTACGAATGACTGCATGTGCAGTGTGTAATTGGATAGGGAATTGCAATGAAGAGTCATAATGATTAACTTTCGTCTTCGACTCTCTATTTAAAACACAATGTTGAATTCTGTGAATAACAGCATAATAAACAATTCAATTGTTAGTTGGACATTTTTATTATTTCATATTCAAATAATATGACCCCATTTTAAGCGTAAATAATTATTGATGCTCCATCATTTAAAAGGTTTATGGTGGTGGAATTTGAGGACAGTAGAGCGCGACAAATGTTGTTATATAAATATAAAAGCTAGCTAACTAGCTATACAAATAAACGTCAAATTGTTGGTCGGGTCGTTTGTCAGTATTTAATTTAGATTAAACTCCAGTCATATCCTAAATCAAATAAGCACGATTGTTGTGTATTATTGTGGGAAAGCATGCTATGCCAATCTAGTATTTATACATCTAGCTCCAGAGTTGCGTCGCTTTGGGATTCAGGAAAGGGAATGCGGCTTTGTTTTCCTTCTGCTGACTGACAGCCAACGTCAGCTAGCTACGCTAGTTAGCTAACAAAGTTGTTCATTAAACTTTCGTTGATATTAAAAGTGCACGAGGACAACTGGAAATGGAGAGAGACTCAGGTAACTAAGCAAACTCAATTTCATATAGACCTTCTCAGCAAGTAAGTTAGTAAATGTAGCCAGTTATCTAGCTAGACAAGGCAGGTAAACTTTCCCAATGCTAAAAAGCTATCCAGCCAACGTTAGCTAGCTAACGGTAGCTATCTAACTTTTAGCTGAAACTGAGCCAATTGTCGTTGTTATTGAAAGAAAACTTCCCTTACTCTTTGAGTTTTATGACATTAAATAGGAACAGTAACTTGGTTGCTGAATATATGTTTTGATAGATGTAATTATTGAGGTGTGGTTGTAGTTTTTTCAAATGTACCTGTCTGTTGCAATGACTGTATGTCTACACCACTTCCTGTGCATTCACAGCCAAATAGTTTAGTGAGTTCAACAGTATGATATCAATACAGTGTATTGCATTCAAGTACTGCTCTTTAAACCCCACATTTTACTCTCACTTTATGAACTTTAACCCCCAGCCTCTTCCCCAAAACATTTTTATTTATTTATTTACTGTTTCTCTCTGACAGTGTTCCACAATGACCGTCTGGGAGCACCACGTAACCCACTACTGGACCAGCTCCCCAGCTACCAGTCTCTGCTGTACCGCAGAAAGCCCTCCGCCTCGGGCAGTAACAAGCGCCGTGGCAGCTCACGGACCAGGCTGGGCTCCTCCAGCAGTGGGAAATGGGGACAGACCACATTGGCCAGACAGCATGAGGAGAAACACAGGACTCAGACCCTACAGAGACCAGTCAGGGAATTGTCCAAACCTATGGCGGAGAAACGCAGAGACAAGTCAGATCGCTAATATGTCTTCATGCAGTGTTATACTGGTGTAAAATGTTGTATTGTAATGATAATATGAAAAGGGCTGCACTGTGTAATAACATTTTTATACTATGTAACTGTATAAGTTACAGGACAACAGAGATTTTTATGTTTTTCACTGAGTCTTACTGTGTTGGAAGTAATTGGTTATCTGCCTTCATTGCCTTCACTCACTGTAGGGGTCAGCAGTGCATAGTTATTGCTCTGCAGGCAGTGTTTCATTTTCTCATATCAATTTGAGACATTACAGGATTAGTGAAGGAATGCTCTCTGAATCTCTCCTAGATATATGGCAATTCTCAAGCCTTAGGCCAATAACAGAGCACACCATTCACTACAAGTAGGCTACAATTTCATGAGCATAACAATTGGGGCTAGAGATGGTTAAGTTCATGGTGGACACTATATTGAGTCTCTTTGTTGAAGCTCTCTTGGTGGATTCTGGTGTGATGTTAGTATTCTTGAAAAATGATTAGTATGTAAACATTGACTGACTGATTGATTGCTTAATATATTGACTGATTGATCATCTGACAGGGACCAGCGTTTGGAGCAGGCCAAGGATCTGAGCAGTTGGAGCCAGTGGAGACAGAGCACCAGACGGACCCTGAGGAGGCTGAAGGAGGATGGGTTTGAGATGCTCAGCAACCTGGAGCTCTGGAGGGGAGACATCCATGTCATTGAGGGTAAGAGAGTGGTTGCCAGTGACAAAACGACCTGTTACTCCAATTGACTTCTATTGACATCAATACATGATTAGTTACACGATCAAAGCTTAAAATTGGAATTGTGAGGGACAAAGGCAGAGTGTCCACAGAGATGATGTAATATCGCTGATGAAAATTGGGCAATTAAAAGGTTTTTTGCTCACTTGTGTGTCTTCTGTTGGAAGCATTGAAAGATATGAGTGCGTTGATGTTGATCTCTTTAAGATCCGGGATGGTATCTAAATCACTCATCCTTTCCCTTCTCTGTGTCACATCACAGGGATGTTTGGCACGGGGATCCTGTCCTACTTCTCCTTCCTGCGTTTCCTGGTGCTGCTCAACTTCATCATGTTCCTGCTCATGTTCGGCTTCGTCATGCTGCCCATTATCACCGCCCCCCATGCCTCAGGGAACACCACCTTCAACCACGTAGATGGTAACACAGTCCTTTACGTGTTATACAGTAAAGTAGACCATATTATACATGTAACTGTCAAGATAAAGGAAACACACAGACCCTTTAAACCGCCTATGCTCCTTTGAGACCCGTCTTTCAAAGTAGCGAAAAATAATAAGCATTTTTATACAAGACTAAGCATGATGGGATGTTAATGACTTAATTACTGAATTAACTCAGGAACCACACCTGTGTGGAAGCACCTGCTTTCAATATACTTTGCATCCCTCATTTGCTGAAGTTTCCTTTATTTTGGCAGCTACATGTACATCACAGGAGGTTGGTGGCACTTTAATTGGGGAGGACGGGCTTGTGGAAATGGCTTGAGCAGAATGTGTGTAATGGTATCAAATACATCAAACACATGGTTTCCAGAAAATCACATTGTAGGATTTTTAATGAATTTATTTGCAAATTATGGTTCAGGAAAATATGGGGCATGTAGCTGTTCTTTGGTCAAGAGCATCAGTCATCTTTACATTATATTAAAGGTTGTATTGTTAATTTCTCAATACTTTTTAGTATGCAAGTTCTCCCACTTAAAAAGGTGAGAGAGGCCTGTAATTTTAATCATAGGTACACTTCAACTATGACAGACAAAATGAGGGGGAAAAATCCAGAAAATCACAAATGAATTTATTTCAAATTATGGTGGAAAATAAGTATCTTCAATAACAAAAGTTTATCTCAATACTTTGTTATATACCCTTTTTGGCAATGACAGAGGTCAAATGTTTTCTGTCTTGGTTTTCACACACTGTTGCTGGTATTTTGGCCCATTCCTCCATGCAGATCTCCTCTAGAGCAGTGATGTTTTGGGGCTGTTGCTGGGCAACAAGGACTTTCAACTCCCTCCAAAGATTTTCTATGGGGTTGAGATCTGGAGACTGGCTAGGCCACTCCAGGACCTTGAAATGCTTCTTACGAAGCCACTCCTTCATTGCGTGGGCGGTGTGTTTGGGATCATTGTCATGCTGAAAGACCCAGCCACGTTTCATCTTCAATGCCCTTGCTGATGGAAGGAGGTTTTCACTCAAAATCTCACGATACATGGCCCCATTCATTCTTTCCTTTACACGGATCAGTCGTCCTGGTCCCTTTGCAGAAAAACAGCCCCAAAGCATGATGTTTCCACCCCCATGCTTCACAGTAGGTATGGTGTTCTTTGGATCCAACTCAGCATTCTTTGTCCTCCAAACACGACGAGTTGAGGTTTTACCAAAAAGTTCTATTTTGGTTTTATCTGACCATATGACATTCTCCCAATCTTCTTCTGGATCATCCAAATGCTCTCTAGCAAACTTCAGACGGGCCTGGACATGTACTGGCTTAAGCAGGGGGACACGTCTGGCACTGCAGGATTTGAGTCCCTGGCGGCGTAGTGTGTTACTGATGGTAGGCTTTGTTACTTTGGTCCCAGCTCTCTGCAGGTCATTCACTAGGTCCCCCGTGTGGTTCTGGGATTTTTGCTCACCGTTCTTGTGATCATTTTGACCCCACGGGGTGAGATCTTGCGTGGAGCCCCAGATCGAGGGAGATTATCAGTGGTCTTGTATGTCTTCCATTTCCTAATAATTGCTCCCACAGTTGATTTCTTCAAACCAAGCTGCTTACCTATTGCAGATTCAGTCTTCCCAGCCTGGTGCAGGTCTACAATTTTGTTTCTGGTGTCCTTTGACAGCTCTTTGGTCTTGGCCATAGTGGAGTTTGGAGTGTGACTGTGAGGTTGTGGACAGGTGTCTTTTATACTGATAACAAGTTCAAACAGGTGCCATTAATACAGGTAACGAGTGGAGGACAGAGGAGCCTCTTAAAGAAGAAGTTACAGTTCTGTGAGAGACAGAAATCTTGCTTGTTTGTAGGTGACCAAATACTTATTTTCCACCATAATTTGCAAATAAATTCATTAAAAATCATACAATGTGATTTTCTGGATTTTTTTTTTTCTCATTTTGTCTGGCATAGTTGAAGTGTACCTATGATGAAAATTACAGGTCTCTCATATTTTTAAGTTGGAGAACTTGCACTATATATATATAATTATATATATATATATAATTATATATATATAATTTTTTAAATTTTTTTATTCATTGTTAATGGACTTCTAGAAAGATGTCTTACCAATATTATATTGTTGCTTCTGTTGTGAACCACAGGCTTCGAGTGCAGTAACTACCCCAGCACCTCTCGCCGTGGCCTGGTGGTTTTCCACCAGCACATCACAGACCTCCTCTCAGGGGCGGTACGGACTACCCTCCTCATATACCACGCCCTCTTATTAATTTAATTCAGCCACTCATTGTATGCCTGCATAGCACTGTAGATTATGTTTTGGGACTGAGAAGGACTCCCTTGTTTGTTTCAAATCTTAAAGGGCTTTCTGGAGCAGACTTACCTCTTCTATGGTTACTACAAGGTAGAGACCATTCACTTCCCTAAGTTCACCTACAACCTGCCTCTGGCCTACCTGCTGGTCACCATAGCCTACCTCTTCCTCAGTCTCATATGGATAGTCAAAAGGTAAAAAGTGCCCTATCTTACTGTATTCAGACTTGTCAATTATACTAGTCTTTTGGATAAACCGCTCCTCAAAAGGCATATCTTCTCAAACATGCACATGCTGTCCAATTGTTTTTCATAGTCCTGCAAGTCATATACTGTTATAGAAATACTTCAGTTTTTTAGCAATTTCAAAATCTGCATTTGTCTTCGTTCCCCAAAGGTCTGCGACTGGCTTCAAGCGTAAACTGGTGCAGGACGAGGATCGCTTCCAGAGCTTCTGCAACAAGATCTTTGCCGGCTGGGACTTCTGTATCGTCAACGACAGCGCAGCCAGGCTCAAGAGGAGCAGTCTTCTTTATGAACTGAAGGTGAGGTGTCACTAGTCAGTCGATAGTATTGGTTGACTCAAAATAACAGGGAGAAATGTGATTCACCACTATTGACAAAGTGAATTGAAGTCCTCAGTTCACACATTCCAGTTACAGCCATATAATGTAACAGAACTGTATTGGTTCACTTCTGTTTACCACTCACTTTTCAACAACTCCTTTCAGAAGGAGCGGTGTTTATTTGTTTATTAATATATACAGTATAAGTGCTTATAACTGCATATCATGGAGATCCTATATTAATTCCTCTGTCCTTTCTATGTCAACAGACTGATTTGGAAGAGGAGCGCATCAAGCAAAAGATAGCAGACAGGACACGGAAGGAGAAGTGTAGGATCTACGTGATCCGACTGATCCTGAATCTGTTTGTGATCGCTGTACTGGCTGCCTGCTTCTACTCCATCTACATAGCCACCAACTTCTCCCAGAAAGCACAGATGACCAAGGTAACTAGGCAAGTCAGTTAAGAACATATTCTTATTTACAATGACGGCCTACCCCGGCCAAACCTGGACGACGCTGGGCCAATTGTGCGCCGCCCTATGGGACTCCCAGTCACGGGCAGATGTGATACAGCCTGGATTCGAACCAGGGTCTCTCGTGACGCCTCTAGCACTGAGATGCAGTGCCTTAAGACTGCTATACCACCCGGGAGCCCCATTTAGTGGAGGATTCTTTTTAAATCACATTGTGATTAACCTTTAAACAGCCACGTTAGTTCAGTTTAATTTGATGTGTACTATGGAAGATTAAAGCTGAATTGCAGCAGCACATACAAGAAAACAAATGTAAATCAATGATCAACATGAAGGGAGTTGAAGCGTGAATGGAGGAGGAGCATCTTGGTCACAGCCAGGGAGGATAGTTGGTCAGAGACGGGTCTGGAGTCTCCTCAGCCATCCCTGCTGTCCCTGATGTCCTCAGCCTCTCCTTATGGACTCTGTAGGTAGCTGGTCAATAGACATATGCTTATTTTAGATCTGATACATATGTCTAAGTTTAGCACAGGTGTGTCAAACATACGGCACACGGGTGGTCTGAGTAAAAACTGAAATATATAATTTGATTATAATAGTTTTCCTCCCGGGGGAAAAAAAAATGATATTAATCGCCATTGAAATGACTAAAACCAAATCTAAACTGTAGAATTGATAATGGACCTACATTTATTGTGTCTTCACTCTTTCCAGCATCCTAAAAGTCATCAAAAGAAAAACTAGACAGTCAGGGAGCATTGACGAGAATGAATGCGGCCCACGGGGAAAAATTGACTGCGTAAGTCAGTTAAGAGCAAATTCTTATTTACAATGACAGCCTAACCCAGACCACGCTGGGCCAATTGTGCGCCATCCTATGGGACTCCCAATCACGGCCGGTTGTGATACAGCCTGGATCGAGCTAGGGTCTGTAGTGACGCCTTGTAGCACTGAGATGCAGTGCCTTAGACCACTGGCCACTCGGGAGCACAATGGTTGTGTTTTTTTTTTTACGTTTATCGATTTTACAAACAACACAAACATCAACACAGAACGACACTGACACATTCAACAATTTCAGAGGTTGAGGGATAAGCACAATGGCTGTTCTATTGAAATGAATGCTCTCTTCCTCAGTACTGTATACCTAATGGCATGTGCCTTTTCTGTTTTACTTCAAACACGCGTTGTCATAACAGGTGAACTTCATCCTGGACCTGATCTATGAATATCTGCCTTCCATCGTCATCACCCTGGCCAACTTCATCACCCCCCTCATCTTCTCCCTCATCATCCAGTTTGAAGACTACTCCCCCGCCTTTGAGATCCGCTTCACTCTCATGAGGTAAACAACAGGGCTGGGGTTGTTTTATTTCTATTCAGTCATTACATTTTTCAGTTTACTTCCTGAATTGATATGAAATTTACCCCAACCCTGGAAACCAAGCACTTTCTTCTGTGAAAATCAATGAATGATGCTCTTGATGTTTCACACCTATTCTAGTTTGCATACTGATATAGCACCCTGGTATTGATGAATAGATTTTTGCATTTTAACACCAACGTAATTTCTTTGTAATGTCATAATCTTTCCACAGGTGTGTTTTCATGCGCCTGACCAGTATCTGTGTGCTTCTCGTCTCCCTCTGGGGTCAGATCACCTCTTGCCAGGAAGGCAACTGTGTCTGCGGGTACAACCACATCCTCTACCCGGTGAGTGGAGGTCAAAGGTTACCGTAGATATACAATACCAGTCAGGTTTCTTTATTTGTACTATTTTCTACATTGTAGAATAATAGTGAAGACCTCAAAACTATGAAATAACACATGGAATTATGTAGTATCCAAAAAAGTGTTAAACAAATCAAAATACATTTTAGATTTTAGATTATTCAAAGTAGCCACCCTTTGCCTTGATGACAGCTTTGCACACTCTTGGCATTATCTCTATCAGCTTCACCTGGAATGATTTTCTAACAGTCTTGAAGGAGTTCCCACATATGCTGAGCACTTGTTGGCTGCTTTCCTTCACTCTGCGGTCCAACTCATCCCAAATCATCTCAATTGGGTTGAGATTGGGTGATTGTGGAGGCCAGGTCATCTGATGCAGCACTCCATCACTCTCCTTCAAATAGCCCTTACACAGCCTGGAGGTATCTGTTACTTGAACTCTGTGAAACATTTATTTGGGCTACATGAACTTATCCTCTGCAGCAGAGTTAACTCTGAGTCTTCTTTTCCTGTGGCAGTCCTCATGCGAGTCAGTTTCATCATAGCGCTTGATGATTTTTGCGACTGCACTTGAAGAAACTCTCAAAGTTCTTGAAATGTTCTGTATTGACTGGCCTTCATGTCTTAAAGTAATGATGGACTGTCGTATCTCTTTGCTTATTTGAGCTGTTCTTGCCATAATATGGACTTGGTCTTTTATCAAATAGGGCTATCTTCTGTATACCACCCCTACCTTGTCACAACACAACTGATTGGGTTAAACGCCTTAAGAAGGAAAGAAATTCCACAAATGAACTTTTAAGAAGGCACACCTGTTAATTGAAATGCATTCCAGGTGACTACCTCATGAAGCTGGAGGTAGTCACCTGGAATGCAAAAATCTATTCATCCAGCTGGTTGAGAGAATGCCAAGAGTGTGCAAAACTGTCATCGAGGCAAAGGGTGGCTACTTTGAAGAAACTCAAATCTAAAATATATGTTGTCTTGTTTAACACTTTTTTGGTTACTACATGATTCCATGTGTTATTTCATAGTTTTGAAGTCTTCACTATTATTCTACAATTTAGTAAAAATAAAGAACATCCCTGGAATGAGTAGGTGTGTCCAAACTTTTGACTGGTACTGTACATATTTATATTGGACGTTACTATGATCTCATATAATTCTACCTCTGCCTATAGTGTTGGGAGTCTCGCGTGGGCCAGGAGATGTACAAACTCATGATCTTTGATTTCATTATCATTGGTGCCGTCACTGTCTTTGTGGAGTTCCCTAGGAAGTAAGTCATCTTTTCTCTTCTCTCCTCTTCTCTCCTCTCCTCTCCTCTTCTGACGGTTCTCTCCCTCTCCCCCCTCCCCCTAGACTCATAGTGGACTACTGTGACTGCGGCCTGGCCAAGTGGTGGGGCCAGCAGGAGTTTGCCATCCCCCAGAACGTCCTGGAGATTGTGTATGGCCAGACCATCTGCTGGATCGGGACGTTCTACTGCCCCCTGCTGCCCGCCATCTGCACCATCAAGTACTTCATCATCTTCTACATCAAAAAGGTAACATACCATAGAAATATTAGACCGTATCAATGTACTGTGATAGGTGGGCCAGTGGCCATAATTGTAGTTCTATGTAATACAGTACAGTAAAAGCATCAGGAAGGTACAGAAACTAAAACGGGAAGCAGCCGTGCTCATGTCTGTACAACCCTGATCCTACCAATCGGATTCCACGCTTCAAGATTGCTTCGATCACGTGGACTGGGATATGTTCCGCATAGCGTCAAACAACAACATTGATGAATACGCTGATTCAGTGAGCGAATTTATTAGCAAGTGCATCGGTGATGTTGTACCCACAGCGTCTATTGAAACATTCCCCAACCAGAAACCGTGTA
This sequence comes from Oncorhynchus tshawytscha, assembly GCF_018296145.1. Taxonomy (NCBI): domain Eukaryota; kingdom Metazoa; phylum Chordata; class Actinopteri; order Salmoniformes; family Salmonidae; genus Oncorhynchus; species Oncorhynchus tshawytscha. Next base: position 268,720 of record NW_024609757.1, read on the forward strand.
TTGATGGCAGCATTCCTGCAAAACTGAAAGTGCGAACCACTGCTTTTAATCAGGGCAAGGTGACCGTAAACATGACCGAATACAGTGTAGCTATTCCCTCCACAAGGCAATCAAACAAGCTAAGCGTCAGTATAGAGACAAAGTAGAGTCGCAATTCAACGGCTCAGACACGAGAGGTATGTGGCAGGGTCTACAGTCAATCACGGACTACAAACAAAAACCAGCCCCGTCGCTGACCACGATGTCTTGCTCCCAGACAAACTAAACAACTTCTTTGCTCGCTTTGAGGACAATACAGTGCCACTGACACGGCCCGCTACCAAAACCTGCGGGCTCTCCTTCACTGCAGCCAATGTGAGTAATACATTTAAACAGGTTAACCCTCGCAAGGCTGCAGGCCCAGACGGCATCCCCAGCCGCGTCCTCAGAGCATGCGCAGACCAGCTGGCTGGTGTGTATACAGACATATTCAATCAATCCTTATCCCAGTCTGCTGTTCCCACATGCTTCAAGAGTGCCACCATTGTTCCTGTTCCCAAGAAAGCTAAGGTAACTGAGCTAAATGACTACCGCCCCGTAGCACTCACTTCCGTCATCATGAAGTGCTTTGAGAGACTAGTCAAGGACCATATCACCTCCACCCTACCTGACACCCTAGACCCACTCCAATTTGCTTACCGCCCCAATAGGTCCACAGACGACGCAATCGCAATCACACTGCACACTGCCCTAACCCATCTGGACAAGAGGAATACCTATGTGAGAATGCTGTTCATCGACTACAGCTCAGCATTTAACACAATAGTACCCTCCAAACTCGTCATCAAGCTCGAGACCCTGGGTCTCGACCCCGCCCTGTGCAACTGGGTCCTGGACTTCCTGACGGGCCGCACCCAGGTGGTGAGGGTAGGTAACAAGAGATCCACCCCTCAACACTGGGGCCCCACAAGGGTGAGTTCTCAGCCCTCTCCTGTAATCACTGTTCACCCATGACTGCGTGGCCATGCACACCTCCAACTCAATCATCAAGTTTGCAGACAACACAACAGTAGTAGGCTTGATTACCAACAACGACAAGACAGCCTACAGGGAGGAGGTGAGGGCCCTCGGAGTGTGGTGTCAGGAAAATAACCTCACACTCAATGTCAACAAAACAAAGGAGATGATTGTGGACTTCAGGAAACAGCAGAGGGATCAGCCCCCTATCCACATCGATGGACAGTGGAGAGGGTGGAAAATTTTAAGTTCCTCGGCGTACACATCACGGACAAACTGAATTGGTCCACCCACACAGACAGTGTGGTGAAGAAGGTGCAGCAGCGCCTCTTCAACCTCAGGAGGCTGAAGAAATTCGGCTGGTCACCAAAAACCCTCTCAAACTTTTACAGATACACAATCGAGAGCATGCTGTCGGGCTGTATCACCGCCTGGTATGGCAACTGCTCCGCCCACAATCTTAAGGCTCTCCAGAGGGTAGTGAGGTCTGCACAACGCATCACCTGGGGCAAACTACCTGCCCTCCAGGACACCTACACCACCCGATGTCACAGGAAGGCCAAAAAAATCATCAAGGACAACAACCACACGAGCCACTGCCTGTTCACCCCACTATCATCCAGAAGGCGAGGTCAGTACAGGTGCATCAAAGGGTGGACCGAGAGACTGAAAAACAGCTTCTATCTCAAGGCCATCAGGCTGTTAAACAGCCACCACTAACATTGAGTGGCTGCTCCCAACATACTGACTCAACTCTAGCCACTTTAATAATAGAAAAATGTATGTAATAAATGTATCACTAGTCACTTTAAACAATGCCACTTAATATAATGTTCACATACCCTACATTACTCATCTCATATGTATATACTGTACTCTATACCATCTACTGCATCTTGCCATCTTTATGTAATACATGTATCACTGGCCACTTTAAACAATGCCACTTAATATAATGTTCACATACCCTACATTACTCATCTCATATGTATATACTGTACTCTATACCATCTACTGCATCTTGCCATCTTTATGTAATACATGTATCACTGGCCACTTTAATCAATGCCACTTTATATAATGTTTACATACCCTACATTACTCATCTCATATGTATATACTGTACTCTATACCATCTACTGCATCTTGCCTATGCTGTTCGGCCATCACTCATTCATATATTTGTATGTACCATTTCTTATTCATTCCTTTACACTTGTGTGTATAAGGTAGTTGTTGTGAATTTGTTAGGTTAGATTACTTGTTAGGTATTACTGCATGGTCGGAACTAGAAGCACAAGCATTTCGCTACACTCGCATTAACATCTGCTAACCATGTGTATGTGACAAATATAATTAGATTTGATATGAATGACTGTTTGTGTTTTTGGTTGTAGCATATGGTTTTAGCTGGGTCTAAACCTCGGGTTACATACTCTAGGTAACTGATTGAGTTGAGCGATACTGTACCTCATAGGTAATAGTGTAGGTCAGGATATTTCCTTATCCTAATTCCTTTACCCAATTGATAGAGAAAAGGAATATCCCATACCGGTGTGCATTATGTTGACTGAAATGACTGAAAGGGAATTCTCACCCACAAATATGTTGATGAATGTATGTATTGTCTACCCTGCAGGTGACCCTGGTGAATAACTGCCGCCCGGCCACCCGTCCGTTCCGAGCCTCCAGCTCCAACTTCTTCTTCCTGGCTGTGCTGCTGATTGGCCTGGCACTGGCTTGTGTACCTGTCACCATTGGCATCGCACAGTGAGTACATGGCAGCAGTTAGCATACCATGCATGCGTTTTAATTTCCATAGATAACCATCAATATGGCTAGTTGCACTGAAACTCACCGTGCACCAATCTCATACCCTTTTCACACTGCTGAGCCTAACTGAGCCTAGCTTAGCTGTACTGCTGAAACTGGGCTGGATAGGAAATATTTGAGTCAGCACAGTACAGTTTGGCTTGGCACCATAGTGTGAAAATAGTATCAATCTGCTCCTAGATCAGTTGTTGGGGACATAAACTTACCCTCCCGTTTCTCCCTTATCAGGATCAGCTGTTCCCAGGCCTGTGGTCCCTTCGTTAACTACACCACATCCTGGGAGGTGCTCCCCCGGACGGTGTCCCAGCTGCCTGCAGGTGCACGCACGTTCCTCCTGGCCATCTCCTCTGAGGCCTTCGCCGTCTCCCTCTTTGTCATCACATGGTACGGGTTCCGGCCAATGATATCACTCCTGTCTACGGTTCATTATCATTTGATATCCAGGCCGATAGACTGTGGTTTCAGCCAATCAATCAATAAAATATATTTATAAAACCCTCTTTTCATCAACAGGTCACAAAGGGCTTTCAAAAATCTGCTTTGATAACTGTTGTGTCTCTTTCCTCCCTCAGCCTGGCCATGTTTTATGTCATTGCTCTAGCTGGAGCACACAAGCGAGTGATCAACCAACTGAGGGAACAGCTAGTCATGGTGAGTAGCTACAGTAACCAGTCTACATGGCTGCACAACTCTACTGTACAGTAGCTTCATAGGACTTAGCTGTAGGGACAGGATTATTTTCCTGACCAGAAAAAAATCTAGCTCCTAGTTATCTGACATAACATTGTTATAGGGTTAATTATAGGTTATTATTAGTTATAGGGTTAACCCTCCTCTCCTCCCTGTTCGGCCAGGATGGGCGAGACAAGCGTTTCCTGATCCAGAAGCTGTGTCAGGCCCAGAGGACCTGTGCTATTATATCCACAGGTGCTGGTTCCCAGTCCCTCTCCTCAGACAGAGTCAGTCCCAGCTACCGCTCCAACTCTGGGGTCTTCCTGGTCCAGCCACCCCCGGACTCTGCTACTCATGTCTGAGTTGCTAGGATTAGGCCCTTGAGTTTTACCTGACCAAAAAACTCAGGGCTCTTGATATTACTTGTAACTGGCTGTCTAAACACTATTACTGGCAGACACTATAGGGGCTGGCTTCCCAGAAATATATTAAGTCTAGACCTGGACTAAAATGCATGCTCAATGGAGAATCTCCATTAAAATAGCTTTTTAGTCCAGGACCAGGCTCGATCTGTGTTCAGGAAACCAGCCCTACCACTGGAAGACACTAGATTTGAGGAACACTATGCAACTGGGGGATTAGCTTTGCCTATCAAGGATCTTTGGCTTTGATCCAACGCATGTTGAGATCTGTGAACGTTTAACAAGCACAGTTTTACAATATTGGACCAATAGTTTGAACTCAAGGCTGGCAAAATAGCTATTTACTGCCTTTTGTGGAGAATATATTGTCCTGTTTGTTGTTTACTATAAGTAGCCTACCATAAACATTACTATATGTGATGTCATGATGATAATTCTGCTGACTATTACCTTTTTCCTTCCAAGAAGGACTCTATTTATGACAAGAACCACTATAAAACTTTGAATTGCCCTTCTGATTAAAGTAATTTAAAAAAAAAAATCAAAGCTGATCCCATATTGTTCCACTTGAACGCCTATAAAGACTAAACATTCTTCTTGCACTTTAAATGTGGCCTTTCTTGTTTATCTTTTAAAGGTATACTGTATTGATTTGTGTAAACTTATATTCTTTAATCTCTTGTTTACTATTTCCAGTAACTCCCTCTAAGTATTAACTTTTAATAACCATGACAAGCTACATGTGATTTAATATTTCAAAATGTATTTGAGATCTACTGTCCCAACTTCCGTTACATACCAAACTGAACTAATACTTTTTTACTGTACTCTGTCTCCACTGCCTGTGTTCCATAAAGGGGAAGTGTTGTTTTGTCCATTGCAAAACATTGTTTATGAGTCAACTGTTACATTTGAATCAACTAGTAAGATGTCATTTTGGCTAAAGTTTTATAATTCCAAAATCTGTGTGTTATTCATTGTTATAAACTGGGTGGTTCAAGCCCTGAATGCTGATTGGCTGACAGCCGTGGTATATCAGATTGTATACCACGGGTTTGACAAACCATGTGTTTTTACTGCTCTAATTACTTTGGTAAACAGTTTATAATAGCAATACGGCACCTCAGGGGTTTGTGGTACATGGCCAACTCCGCTTTGCGTCGTGCTTAAGAACAGCCCTTAGCCGTGGTATATTGGCCATATACCACAGCCCCTCGGGCCTTATTGCGTATTGATTTGTGGCTGGAAAAGGAAAATAAATAATGCAAGTATTTAAAACGTATGTTATTTCTTGTCATACTTTGTGTGAATATAACTTGTTTAATTTGTTCAGTAGGGAAACCCAAAAGACAAGATTCTGTTCATATTTGAATAGACACCTTTTCAAAAGTAGATACTTAATCTATGTCACCTCCGCACCAGCAGGTGTCGACGCCTCCAGAATAGGTAGCTGCTGCTCCTTCAACAGCGCAGCGTACGGAACCGGAGGCAGCGTGCACTGTCAATTCGGTTGTCCAGAAAAATCTTCTGGCGAAAACTCGGAATAACGGAACCGGCAGACATGGCAGTGTTCTGGATATTATTTGGAATCATCTGCTGCCAGTTTATTACAGTGTCAGCTGATGACATTGTGGTGGCCTGTGGAGGGTTCGTGAAATCCGACGTTGAAATCAACTACTCGCTGATCGAGGTGAGTGCAGAGACGGCCTACTATCTTAGTAGGCGGAGACACTATTGCTGGGGGTCTTGAGTGGTGAAAAGACAGTTGAGTTTGAATGAAATAACATTACCCCCAAGGTGGCTAGTAAGATGATCTAGCTAACTCTCTGAGTAGCCACACTAATCTCACGAGCCATCTCTGATCTATGTTGCTGGTTTCTCGTGCACAACCATGTCGAAATTCAGAACTTGCTAGCTAACTAGTTAACATAGTACAATACTAACTAGCTATCCTTACAAAACACATCAGAAACTCAATAACTTGAATCTATTTAAAAGTATCTAAATGTGTTTAACTGATTTTAAGCCCTTTCTACATTTTAAATCTCTGAGCGAATGGTAGTTTACGCACTAGCTAGCTAACGTTAGCTAGCATGCTAAAGTTGACCTAGCTAGTTGCCAGTCCACCTAAACCCCACTGTACTGACGAGGTATTGCACCATACACACCATTTACAATAATAGGATTACTATTTAGTCAAATAATCTCAGACCGGACCACCCTCACCCTAATGACTGCCGGAGCTAACGTGAATGACTTGCAAACAAGCTACTTGATTGCAAAATCCTATTTGGTTGTGTTTGTGCATTGCTAAATACACATCGTCTGTCTTGTCTCTCACAGATTAAAGTGTACACCAAACAAGGGTCTTTGAAATATCAGACGGACTGTGCTCCCATCAATGGATACTTTATGATTCCCCTCTATGACAAGGTAATGAATGTATTGATCCGAGTAGGCAGGCGGCCTCATTGTAATGTCATAATACATGAAACAAACGTGGTATCCATACGTTTGATACCGTTTCATTGATTCCATTCGAGACATTACAATGGGCCCGTCCTATAGCTTCTCCCACCAGCCTCCTGTGGTATTGATACATATGAAAATGCAATAGTAGTAGTAGTAGTAGTATGGCATTGGTTTGTCTAAACCTCAGACTGGTTCCCTGGTTACTTCATGGATATCAATCTGAAAGAAGTCGCTGTAAAAAAAGACGCAGTAGTCTCTACAAGACAGAATGTTGAATACAATTCTATTTAATCGTACTTTACCAGTTGTCCGTGCTATTGGTCCTTTTGGCGGTATCAGGTGGAGATGGGGTAGCCACAGGAAAGGACTGTTTACCCCACTTTTTGCGGCAGCGGTTCTGTTGCTTATATTTCCCACCTCCTGGCGCATTTCACGTGATGCACAATATCAAACAATAGCTGAATGTAGCTTAATGTTGTCGACCAAAGCACAGTTACCTCGCAATCAGCTGAAAGTGCTTGTGAAATTTACCAGTTGATTGCGTGGGACACAGTTCAGTCTGCTTCGGTTAAACTCGGCATTGTTGACATATTGTGCAGCGTCGCATGTGAATTGAGTCAGCATTGAAAATACAAACCGACATACAGCCCAGCGTACTGAAAGTCAGGTTGATAACACTACTCTGTGGATATTTTGTCTCAGATTACCTACTTTTATAGGGACAAAATCAGTGGACAACAGGCAAAGTACGTTCAAATTAAGTTTATTCAACAGTTTGACTTGTGATGGGACTGTTAGAGCCTACATTTTAGAGACGAGAGAGGAGTCGTCCACTCTCGGGTTCATAGTGGCAGTTCTGCTAATATTTGACTCTGTTATTCACAGGGAGACTTTGTGTTGAAGATTGAGCCTCCTCTTGGGTGGAGCTTTGGTAAGGAGAATTTCATGTGTATTTGTAGCTCTTGTGTATTGCCAGCAGTGCTGTAACATAACACTCTGTCTGTGTTTTTGCAGAGCCCACCAGTGTGGACCTCTATGTGGACGGGGTCAATGATATCTGCACCAAGGAGCAGGACATCAACTTTGTCTTCACTGGCTTCTCTGTCTCTGGAACGGTGAGAGGAACTCTTCTTCAATAAGCCTTGGCCTAACCCTTGTGGGGATGGTGCTCTCTGGAATAGTTAGTCATTTAGCAGATGCTCTTATCCAGAGCAACTTACTGGAGCAATTAGTGAAGTGTCTTGCTCAAGAGCACATCAACATGTTTTTTTTTTTTTTACCAAGTCAGCCCGGGGATTCGAACCAGCAACCTTTCTGTTACTGGCCCAACGCGCTAGACTATGTTCCCCCCCCAAAGACTCAATACATCACTATTTACTGACTAAACAGAATGGCACAGATATCTGCCTCTTTTTAAAATGGTTGTTTAGTGTTACTACTTACCGGATATGCAGTATGTGCATTTCTGAAATAATGTTTTACTTTGTTGTGATGTTTATGTGTTGTGTATGTCCCAGGTGCTAAGTAAAGGCCAACTCCTGGGCCCAGCTGGGGTGGAGATCAGCCTGACCAGGGAGGGAACAGGAGAAAAGCTGCAGACTGTGCTCACTCAGCCTGGAGGAAAGTAAGGGACCGCTCCTCAAACTCTTAACAGCGCTGCTTTAAACTACAAGGCAATATAACTACCCCTTACAACACAAACAAACACACTGGCTTTTCTTTCAGTAGTGGCAACTCAAGCCATTCATATCAATGCTAATGCTTTTGTACACATCCGCTATTGTTTTGTATCAGGACAATATGCGAGGGGGGGGGGGTGGTACAAGCACTAGGCTTCTAACAGAATGTTTTGGGTCATTTCACAGGTACACCTTCTCCAAAGTACTTCCTGGAAATTATGACATCATTGCTTCTCATCCGTCCTGGACCTTGGAGCAGGTGAGTATCTTTCTGCAGGGCTCATGATCTCAAGCCATTTCAAAGTGCAGCTGTAGGTGTTATTGGCACAGTTTTAGGTGGATGCAATTGGAACTCAACAATCCTATTGCACAAGTAATATAAGCAAGCAGAGTAAGAACATAGGTTCTACACAGGTAGTGTGAACTATGCAAAAATAATTAGAGCAAAAACGTCCAAATGATTCACAATCATTTTGCGTTGTCTTTCCACAGAGCGCTACGTCAGTGCGTGTGTCCAGTGCCAATGCAGCGGCTGCAGAACATCTGGTAGTGGGAGGGTACGATGTCTCTGGGGAGGTCCGGAGTGATGGGGAGCCCATGAAAAAAGTCACCTTCCTCCTCTACTCTGCCACAGTGAAGGAGGTCAAATATATTTGTATTGAATTGAATGGCAAATTGAAAGAGCGGTGGTGTCCAGTCCGCTGTGTTTCTATTACATATTGTGAAGCACTACAGTGATATTTTATCCTTAATGTTGGCTGTCTATGAAGCTGGACATTTTATACATGAATATTTCAATTATGATATTGTAACCCAGACGGTTACATACAGTTTTTACCCAAAACGTGAATTTCAAGTTTCAGATATATGTAATGCTTATCTTACATCCAGGCTGTATCACAACCAGCCGTGAATGGGAGTCCCATAGGGCGGCGCACAATTGGCCCAGCGTCGTCCGGTTTTGGCCGGTGTAGGCCGTCATTGTAAATAAGAATTTGGTCTTAGCTGACTTGCCTAGTTAAATCAAAATAAATACAATTCCCTCTAATATGTGTATTTCTTGTGTTTCCCAGGACATCAGTGGCTGTGACACAGCCCCAGTGGATGGAGCCGAGTCTGGAGATGACTCCCTGGTCTACCTGTGTAGCGCCCTGTCCCGAGAGGACGGCATCTTCTCCTTCCCCTCACTGGCCAGCGGAGATTACACTGTGGTAAGATGGCCGCCACAACACACTCGTGTGGTTCACACTGCACTTATCCCATGGCAAATTAGCCCTGGGCTAAGAGAATGCCTTTTGAAAACGACGTATTCAGCACATATCCCTCCCAGTTAATGTGTGTTGCTGAAATGGCACAGTTGGTGTTCTTATGTTGTCATTCATGTGTAAAATATACTTGGGATCTGGAAGGCTCTGTACAAAAAATCTGGAAGGCTCTGTACAAAAAATCTGGACGGCTCTGTACAAAAAATCTGGACGGCTCTGTACAAAAAATCTGGAGGGCTCTGTAGAAAAATCTGGAGGGCTCTGTAGAAAAATCTGGAGGGCTCTGTACAAAAAATCTGGAGGGCTCTGTACAAAAATCTGGAGGGCTCTGTACAAAAATCTGGAGGGCTCTGTACAAAAATCTGGAGGGCTCTGTACAAAAAAATCTGTACAAAAATCTGGAGGGCTCTGTACAAAAAATCTGGAGGGCTCTGTACAAAAATCTGGAGGGCTCTGTACAAAAATCTGGAGGGCTCTGTAGAAAAAATCTGGAGGGCTCTGTACAAAAATCTGGAGGGCTCTGGAGGGCTCAAAAAATCTGGAGGGCTCTGTACAAAAATCTGGAGGGCTCTGTACAAAAATCTGGAGGGCTCTGTACAAAAATCTGGAGGGCTCTGTACAAAAATCTGGAGGGCTCTGTACAAAAAATCTGGAGGGCTCTGTACAAAAATCTGGAGGGCTCTGTACAAAAATCTGGAGGGCTCTGTACAAAAATCTGGAGGGCTCTGTACAAAAATCTGGAGGGCTCTGTACAAAAATCTGGAGGGCTCTGTATAAAAATTATATACTTTGTCTGGTTTCTTGTCCTTCACTTTGACTATGTTGGACTAATTTGTCTGTGTTTCAGATTCCCTTCTACAGGGGAGAGAGGATCACATTTGACGTGGCGCCTTCCAGAATGGACTTCAGGGTGGAGCACAACAGCTTGAAAGTGGAGGTAAGTTTACAGTGCTCCAGCTTCCTGCTTGGCTGCTACTTATGGGTTAAAATCATACAGCATTGGCCTTTGTGTCATGTGATTAACAGTGGTTATAATACTGTACCTGACCCTGGAGGTGTCGTGTTTTGTGTTTCTCTCTCTCTGTAGCCCATCTTCCGTGTCATGGGTTTCTCTGTGACTGGCAGGGTTCTCAACAGCCTGGAGGGGGATGGGGTACCTGATGCCACGGTAACCCTCAACAACCAGATCAAAGGTAACCATAGTGACATCCACCACCCCATTGCTCTTCTATTATCTGTGTTCAAATTCGGAGGAGAAATATCAGAGATGACATTGTTTGATTAACGTGGAGACATGCTATGTCCATTTGCGTTGGGATCGTCCTTCTGCCGAACCCTTTCTTTCTCTCTCCCTTTTCCTCCCTCTCTCTTTCTTCCCCTCTAACAGTTCTGACCAAAGAGGACGGCTCCTACCGCCTGGAGAATATGACCACCGGTACCTACACCCTCCGCACACACAAGGACCTCATGTTTTTTGAGCCAATCACGGTGAAGATAGCTCCCAACACGCCTCAACTCCCTGACATCATCACTGCTGGGTGAGTTTTGACTTTCAATGTGTCCTATTGATGCCTCCATCTATAATCATAACATCTGACATAACAGCTACGTAGTTGTTCTGTTGAAGCATTATAAATTATAAATGTCATTCTCATCCCTCTCTCCAGGTTCAGCGTGTGTGGTCAGATCGCTATCACCCGTCTGCCAGAGGGCCTGAAGCAGCAGGGGCGTTACAAGGTGACCCTCACTCCCCGGGGACAGGACAACACCGCCACCCGCACCACCGACTCAGACCAGCAGGGGGCCTTCTGCTTCCATGCCAAACCTGGAGACTACAGTGTTACTGTACGTTACAGAAATACAGCTTGTTCTGACTATGAGATGAATTGGTGGCTTTTGAATTTTGGTGGGTTTGGTTGTATTGAGCGAAGTTGCCCTTATGCCCTTATCTAGGATTAGCGTAGCTGCTCTGAATCCCTATAAGGGTGAAGAAAGCATACTAAAGTGATCTATGATCAGTGTCTATGGGCAACTTCATCCTTCTTCCAGTCCTATTTACGTGAGATCAGCTCTTAGGGATGTTACCCTCAAAATACGACCAAACGGGATTTTTCCATTTACCTTGGCTGTACTTAGGCTAACGTTTCATCCTGTCTTCCATCCTTCCCTGCAGGTGTCTCTTCCTGAGGGGGAGGTAAAGGCTGGCCTGGCCCTGCAGCCTGCTGCTCTGGAGGTCTCCCTGGTGGACAGGCCCCTCTCCGACCTCCTCTTCACCCAGTTCATGGCCTCCGTCTCGGGCAGGGTCTACTGTCTGGGTAAGCCTGCCCTGGAGCTCTCTCCCATTAGTCTATGACTCACTCTGAACATTTCCTGTTTAGATGTCAAGTAGGAATAATTCAAGGTTAACAATAACCCCTTAGGGAGAAGTATCTCTTATTCAACAGGGAACAGTAGGGCGCATTTTCTGTTGAATGAAAACAGTCATGGTTAAAAGTGCTTTTCTATTAGACAGTCTGAGTGTGTTTTGATGCCTAACTGGGTCATTGTCAGGACAAACGCTGAAAACAGTCAATCTGAATACTCTATTAGTCCTAGCATCCTCGTTAGACAGCCAATCAGCGACGGTCTCATTTTCACGGCTTTACCACTTTGAATAACCTTTGACCTCTTGACCCCCAGCGAACTGTGATGACCTGTCGGTGACCCTGCAGCCGGTGAGTCGTCAGGGGGAGAGGAGGAGCGTGCTCCTCTCAGGGAGCGGTGACACCTTGGAAATCTCCTTCGACAACGTTCTGCCTGGCAAATACAAAGGTACGGACCTCCTGGGTCATGTTCATTGGGGCAAAAGGTTTTTTTTTTTTAAATAAAAAATTTGCTATGGAAAACAAAAATGTATTTTTGGACAAGATCTTTTTAGTAGCTCCTCGTTTCGTTCAGTTTTCTTCCCTTAAGTGTCTACTGAACAAGTATGTTATAGGATGGTCAATGTTGTAAAAGAATAAATCCATACACTAAAGCCAGGCTGTACTCCAGTCTCTCAGGCTAGGTTATGTATGTCTTGTCCTTATGTCAATATTGTAGCAATGTCTCACTTTCTGACACTCTGCTCTCCTCCCTCCCAGTGAGTATCTCCCATGAGGAGTGGTGCTGGAAGCTCAAGTCAGTGGAGGTGGAGGTGCTGGACTCTGACGTGCTGGGAGTAGAGCTCAGACAGATAGGCTACATCCTCCGCTGCTCCCTGTCCCACGCCATCACCCTGGTCAGTAGTAACACAGGGGAGGGCTGTGTGTAGGGGACAGAGAGACTGTGTCTTTAGGTTTGTTCATATGTGTAGTTGTGTGTATTTCTGTTTGTGCTTGTTACACTACACGGCCGAAAGTATGTATATGTGGATACCTCTGTAAATCAGTGGATTTGGCTATTTCAGCCATACCCGTTGCTGACCGGTGTATAAAATCGAGCACACAGCCATGCAGTCTCCATAGACAAACTTTGGCCTTATTGAAGAGCTCAGTGACTTTCAACGTGGCACTGTCATACGATGCCACCTTTCCAACAAGTCAGTTTGTCCAAATCTGTCCTGCTAGAGCTGCCCCGGTCAACTGTAACATGCTGACCACACCGCCCACGTCGTGTGCGTTGCAAAATATATATATATATATTACACGTTATTCAATCATTGCACCTATGATGCTTGCGAGCATCAACGAGCGTCTGCGTAGCCAGGTGCTAAAATAGAACTTGTTTTTTTTTGTGAAGCTTGACGTGCTGCAAGTCCCGCCTCTCCCATCTCATTGGTTTTTAGGAGCATATACCCACATGGGTGATTGAAAGTTTAACTGAGGTCCACACTCCAGTCCAGTTTGTGGTGGTAATGCACCTTAAAGTTGGTTGCCAGCTGCCATATAAAGTCCGAAGAAGAAGCCTGAGAAGATCGGTTTACCCTTTTATCTGTGGATTAATTGTCGGAGTAGAGGACCTTGTGTGTTTTAAGTAAAATTACAACCCAATGTTTATATCCCAGGAGAAATTAGCTAGCAACAGCAAGCTAGCTAGCTAAATTGCCATGAATGTTTCGTGTTTCAACCTGTCCCCAAATTAATCTAGTTGGTTCAGAGATTGTTTTGATATTTCAACCTGCATATCCTTATCGTGTCTGGTGTGGATGGACAAAATCAACATGTGTGCACGCGGTCTAGTCCGCATGTAAGTCCTGTTACTGTGAAGTGGAAAGGTCTAGGAGCAACAACGGCTCTGACACGAAGTGGTAGGCCACACAAGCTCACAGAACAAGACCGCAGAGTCCTGATGCATGTAGCCCTTTAAATCTGTCCTCGGTTTAAGCACTCACTACCGAGTTCCAAACTGCCTCTGGAAGCAACGTCAGCACAATAAACTCTTCGTCGGGAGCTTCATGAATTGGGTTTCCATGGCCGAGCAGCCACACACAAGCCTAAGATCTCCATGTGCAATGACGAGAGTCGGCTGGAGTGGTGTAAAGCTCGCCACAATTGGCCTTTTGGAGCAGTGGAAACGCGTTCTCTGGAGCGATGAATCACGCTTCAACATCAGTGCCTGACGACCTCACTAATGCTCTTGTGGCAGAATGGAAGCAAGTCCAGCAGCAACGTTCCAACATCTAGTGGAAAGCATTCCCTGAAGAGTTGGAAGGCTTTTTGTAGTAGCAATTGGTGGACCAACTCCATATTAATGCCCATGATTTTGGAAGGAGATGTTCGACGAGCAGCTGTCCACATACTGTTGGACAGCTGCTCTGATAAGAAGAGTATGAGTGAATTGCTGAGCATAAGGATCCTTAAATAGCTCATATTACATAATCGTGGTTGCTGTGGTGAAAGTCTAAATGAGTGTCTGTGTATCCTGGCAGGAGTTCTTTCAGGACGGCAGCAAGCCTGAGAACGTTGGCGTCTATAACCTCTCCAAGGGGGTCAACCGCTTCTGTCTCTCCAAGCCTGGTGGGAGAAACTCCTCTTCTTTTCACTTGTCTTCGATTCTCTTCAATATCCTTCAATATCCTTACTGAAAGACCTCTCTTTGGAAAATAAAATGTGTCTTTATGAGACTAACCTAGGTTAATGTAGGTTACCGGTAGATACATGAGTCAAATATTTATGCTTATTAATCATCTAATCTTGCTTTTGCCAGGGGTGTACAAAGTGACTCCTCGATCTTGCCACCAATTCGAACAGGACTATTATACCTACGACACGTAAGGGTGTTCTATTGGATCCATTTCTATGTTTTCCTTTTACATAGCCCCACCAAAGTGAATGACTCTACTTGTCTAAATGTCTCCTTCAGGTCTGCCCCCACTATCCTGACCCTGACTGCAGTGAGACATCACATGACTGGCCTAATCACCACTGATAAGATCCTAGATGTCACGGTCACCATCAAGTTAGTGCCCGTCACTTCTATAGGCCTGCTATCACTCTACCTTCACTCTACCATGTCCAAACAACCAGGCAAAATGTGGACTGATGGCATTGTTCTTGTTTGTAAGATGAATATCTGAGATTGTGTGTAAGATTTGCTGAGCAGTACTGTATACAGAATATACATTTAACTCAAAGGGGTGAATCTGTGTGCATAATTTGATTCAACCACCTATTTACATAGAACAGTACAGTGTACATGATTCATAAAAAGGTTGGAGATTTACATGCATTTCCAGAATTAGGGTTTAAACATTAATTACTTGATTGTTTTTCTAAATATGACGACAACAACAACAAAAATGATTATCATTGTGTTCCTCCTGTAGGTCGTCCATAGTCTGGTCCTGCTGTATTAACCTAAACACTGTTTGTGTCCTCCATCAGATCCTCCATAGAGTCTGAGCCAGCTCTGGTCCTAGGCCCTCTGAGAAGCCTGGAGGAGCAGAGACAGGAGCAGCAGCTGCAGGAGATCGAGCTGCGGCGCCAGGAGAGGGAGAGACGCGCCCAAGAGGCTGAGGATGGCAGTGACAGCCAGCCCCCCATCCAAGAGAGAGCTGATGAGCTCACCAGCCCCTTTCACTACGAATTTTCTTACTGGGCCAGGGCTGGGGAGAGGATCACTGTGACTCCCTCCTCCAAGGAGCTTCTCTTCTATCCGCCGGAGATTGAGGCTACTATCACTGGAGGTCAGAGTTCACTTCCTTGTTTTCCTCTTCTTTTGTGTTATGTTATTGTCTTTGTGTGTGTGTGTTTGGTCTGTGGTGTCTGTCTGCATATCTCTCTGTGTGATTATGTAGTGGAAATTCTAACCAAAAGGGAAGAGAGACTGTAGATTCTTCAAACAACAATTATATTTAATAAGATTTGCAAAAAAATGGATCAGTCAACAATCCACACAACAGTGCAGAGTTAAAAGCCCAACGAACAGAGTTGGCTCTCTGCTGTTATAGAAAGTACAACCTCTTGTCTACATGGCAGTTTAGCAGATGTGTGTAAACAGTGGCAGAACATAGTGTGTACAAGGCGATTGGTTTGTCTATGCAGATTTTAAGATGGCTCGAGGTTGATAGCTCGAGGGCTCAACCATCTAACTGCATTTATCACAGCTCACAGATAGTAAAAACACGGGATGTCTCACATGCTGGGGTCGCACCCAAATGGATCTTATCTATACGCCCAGTCTTGTGACTAAGTCACATGAAGACACATTTGTATCAGGTTAGAAAGAGAGAAAAAACACTTATAGCAGGAGACAATTCTCTTAAGTTGTATCACACGGGATAGCATAACTCACTTAGTCATTTTCCACCACAGGTGTATACCCTGTTTTTGTCTGTCTCTATATTTATATATGGTAACTCCCTATTCTCTGCCCCTACCAGAACCCATCCACAGAGATCTGACCAGGGCGTATGGTGGACATCACCGGCCATGAAGCTCTGTCTGTGTCCAGCGGTAATCTATATACCTTCTCTTATTCTGTCCCTTTCTCACAGAGTCTTGTCCAGGGCGTGTGGTGGACATCGCAGGGCGCGCTGGTCTGTTCCTGGAGGGCCAAGTGACGCCAGAGCTGCAGGGGGTGGAGATCTCCATCACCGAGAGAGGAGCCAAGGCCCCCCTCGTCACCGTCGCCACCAACGAGAACGGGGCTTACAGGTATACATGACTATCCCCTAACCATAACCTCAGTCACTGCTGAGTTAGCCGTAAGGCTGGGGTTGCTTGTTCAAATCATGCTCTTGTTGTTTTTTTAACAATACATTTGACCACTTTCCGTCTTAATCTAGCCACTTGAAATGTCCACCATGTTACTGCTGTTGTTGCTTTAGATTAGCTTTAGGCAGGTTTTCTCATGGTGTTTGATAAATGCTCCTTGATTGTGACATTTGTCGGAAACGTACAGTAACACAAATCAATCTAAATGACTCTCTAATGGTTGTTTCTCCCTCCCCAGTGTTGGTCCCCTGCACAGTGACCGTCACTATGACGTCAGTGCCAGTAAGGAGGGCTTCATCCTCAGCACTGTAGAGGGAACCCAGGGAGACTTCAAGGCCTTCGCCCTGGCTGGAGTCACCTTCAAGGTACAGAACACATACTACTAGCTAGCTCAGTGGAAAGAACAGGCCATTTATTAGCTTTTGTCTTGTTGGCAAAACACAGTTTTTTTGTTTAATTAGTAACATTATCCCTCCTTCGGTAGGGTGAGGGTTGTTTAATAAATAGTTGATGAGTCTGTTCTGCGAATGTATTGCCATTCAACATTGTTCTTTTGGAATTTTGCCTTGGTGTCGAACTGCAACTTAAATATAGTTTTGGCTGCGGCAGGGTTTGTGTAGTCTTACGCAGTTTGTTCATTGACATCTCCTATCTTTCTCTGTGTGTCCTAGATCAAGTCAGAGGATGGTCACTCTCTGTCTGGAGTCCTGCTGTCTCTCAGTGGAGGATCGTTCAGATCCAACCTGCTCACCCAGGACACTGGTGTCCTCACCTTCAACAACTTGGTAAGGACCTTGATGTTGACTGAACTCAACACCTACTTCATCCCTGTATTATCCTCCTCCTGAATGATTGACTATTAAACACACCGGGCTACTAGGTGGAAGTCTATATTCTGTGTGATGTGAACTGGTGCTGATTGGATTGGTGCAGCAACACTGCAGGGGGCATTTATTGATTGCATCTCTTCTGTTCTTCCTTTTCTATCCCTCCAACCCTCCCCTCAGAGCCCAGGCCAGTACTACTTCAAGCCCATGATGAAGGAGTTCAGGTTTGAGCCAGCCTCTCAGATGATCACTGTAGAGGAGGGACAGAACCTCAGCATCGACATCACCGGATTCAAAACCGCATACAGGTACTAGAAACGGGCCAATCAGATCAATCTTTATCTATGTAGCACTTTTCATAGAAAGTGAGTGAAACCCAATGAGCTTTAAACTAAGTGCAAAAATGTACTAAACAAGGCAGAATGATGTTCAATCCCCCCCCCCCTCCTCCAAACCATCGTTAGCCACTTATTTTTATTGTAACAAATCTTATTCAGGCATGTTCTTGCTGACTTACTTGACAAGGAGCGTAACAGTCCCATCCCCAAAATGTCAGTGTGTGTGTAATTATTTGTCTGTGTCCTATCGATCCCCAAAATGGCTGCCTGTCTGACCAGTTTCCTGGTTTACTGCCTCCTTTCTAGCTGCTACGGGGCAGTTCAGTCCCTGAGTGGAGATGCTGAGAGGGATGTGTCAGTGGAGGCAGTGGGACAGGCAGAGTGTAGTATCTACAGCGAGGACACAGTCACTGACGAGGAGGGACGCTTCAGGCTCAGGGGCCTGCTGGTGAGTCGGGCCTTTTTGAGGCTTCATAAGAGCCACATAAAAGTTATAAAGCCTGTATACAAGCATGTAAAGTAGTTATGAAGCCTACATAGACATAATGGATACAATACATTTGTAAGAGTTCCTTTGTGGAGATGGGGTCATTGCGTTTGATATCCCACACACTGCTGTGGCAATTGCTAATAGCTCTGCTATTGTTTTTGTGTTGCTAACTTTGAGCTTCTCTCACAGCCTGGCTGTAGATACCTGATCCAGCTGAGAGCTCAGGGCAACGACCACATCGAAAGAGCCCTGCCTCAGCACCGCTCCATAGAGGTTGGGAGCACCGACATCATGGGAGTCAACATCATCGCCTTCAGGCAGATCAACCAGTTTGACCTGAGTGGGAACATCATCACCTCATCAGAACACCTGCCCACCCTCTCTGTAAGATCCCTTCACTACAATACCCATAAACCCTCACCAGAACACCTGCCCACCCTCTCTGTAAGATCCCTTCACTACAATACCCATAAAACCTCACCAGAACACCTGCCCACCCTCTCTATAAGATCCCTTCACTACAATACCCATAAAACCTCACCAGAAACCTGCCCACCAGTTCCCTTCACTACAATACCCATAAAAACACACCTGCCCACCCTCTCTGTAAGATCCCTTCACTACAATACCCATAAAACCTCACCAGAACACCTGCCCACCCTCTCTGTAAGATCCCCTCACTACAATACCCATAAAACCTCACCAGAACACCTGAAAACCCTCTCTGTAAGATCCACTCACTACAATACCCATAAAACCTCACCAGAACACCTGAAAACCCTCTCTGTAAGATCCCCTCACTACAATACCCATAACCTCACCTCATAACTACCTATCTCAATCCCCAAAATATTTTCAATGTGCCATAAGGAACTAATTCGTAGATGAAGCCAAAATATAGCTGTTTGATGTAATGTTGTGATTGTGTGATGCCACTTTGAGCAACACCTTTATGTGCTCCATACATAGAGGACTAATGCTAAAACGAGTTATATCCATCTAGAGTCCTCTATTTAATTCTATGGCTCCATATAATTGTATTTCTCCTCCTGTCCCATGCAGGTGAAGCTGTATAAGAGTGACAACCTTGACAACCCCATCAACAGTGTGTCTTTGGGACAGTCCCTCTTCTTTCACTTCCCGCCTCTGGACAGGGATGGAGAGGTATGGATGTGCTATTAGTATGTAAGGTGGTATAAGGCGGGCTAGAAATGTGTGTAGCTGATAGCCAAGGAATCATCATTACTGCCTTCCTGAGACCTGAAGCACTGCTGTACCCAACCCAGAAATGGCTCTTCTGGGTCAGTGGTATTATTTAAATCAAATCACAACTTATTTAAATTATATTTAACAAAGTCGTAATACACTTCCCAGAAACGAAAAGAAATCTAAATAATAACAATATTTTATAAATTAAAGCAGAAGCCAACAGAGAAATCAAGAATAAAATGAATCTGTTTATTTAGGGATTGTCAGTTCAACAACATATAGAAATACATTTTCTAAATTACGTTTTTTTTTTTTTTTCAAGATATAACTGTCAATTGTAAAGGTCTTCACTCTATGAAAATTCACAATTTTTTTTTTTCTTAGAGTAATACCAGCTCAGATTTCATCATGTGATACATTCATCTACACTGTAGATGAATGTCTCTATAGAGAAATAAAAACTTGTTTTGTGTATAGAAATAGAATTATAAGTATGGAAAAACGTTTTCGGTGTAAACTTTAACGACTTAAACCAGATATTAAGTATGTAGAAAAGATAATGGACCATTATATTTTTATAACAACATAATCTTTGAGAACTAACAATCACCAAAATAAAAGCTAGACAGTCGGGGAGAATCTAAAATTTAAAAAATGATGCCTTGAAGAGTATTTTTGACGACGCATGGGGCCCCCATTGATTTTGTTGTGACGTTTGATTCACTCCATTTTAAAACGGCTACATTTCACTGCCAACAACATGAGGGCCTCTGAAATGTTGGTTGGTGACCGTACCATTGTTCACACCCCCCACCGAACCCACCACCTAAGCCCCATTTGGATCCAGAAAAAAAACTGAATTACTTACTTTGCCATCTGTAGTATAGAAGTCAAACTTAACTACTGTGTCTTTACAAACCCATCACAAGCATATTATGGCTTAACTATAATGAACTAAATATAAACGCAACATGTAAAGTGTTGGTCCCGTGTTTCATGACCTGAAATAATAGAGACCCCAAAATGTTCCCATACGCACAAATAGCTTATTTAGTTCAATTTTTTTACACAAATGTATTTATATCCCTGTTGGTGAACATTTCTCCTTTGCCAAGATAATCCATGCACCTGACAGGTGTGGCATATCAAGAAGCTGATTAAACAGCATGATCATTAGGCGTGTGTGTGTTGTCAGTGCTGTGCTGTCAACCCATTTCTAGGGCCCTTCCGTCTCTCCGTCAGACCAATCCAGATGCATTTGTTAAATGTAGTGAGAACTACCTGTTCCTCTTGGCTGTTTATGATCACCAGGTCTGCTTTTCTCGCCAGACAGTCACGTCAGCTCTCATTCCAGGATGTCTGTTCGGTAGTGATGTGGGAACAGGCTTTTATAAATGTCTCTCTCCCTCTGTAGGTTGGCTGTATAAATGTGATAGATAGCTAGATGATCCCAGCCAGTAGGAGAAGACCCAGCAGCCCCAGACATGCTGTAGCAACAACAAAGGGTCTCCTCCATGAGCTCTCAGAACCTGAGAGTTCAGGTTGTGTTGTGCTCCCTGGGGTAGCATCCTCAGTCTCTGTTCTCAAGTCAAGACACGTGTCTCGAGTTTCATAATTGCGCTGTTGAAATACCTCTTCACAGGCGTCGGCTCCATTACCAAACAGGTCTTCTGAGTGTTCAGGCTGTGGTGGGTTCCATTGGGTCACTGCATCCTCAGTTTGGAGGCATGTCTGGAGTTTCATAGTAGGGCTGTTCGTAGACATCGTCATAGATGTCGGCCCCATTATCTTCATTGGTAAAAGTGGCCCGGGACATCTCCATGGTCTACTGCTGTCTCTGTATGAGAGCTGTCAAGTGAGTCCAGTCTGGGACTTGCTATTTGTGACCATGGAGATGGAACTGACATACCAGGAAGATGTAGATGGAGGGAAAATGGAAAACAAAGGCTAGCTGTAACATAATTTAAATATCATCTGTGTCAGCGCCAAGCAAATTCAGGGAGTTTCTAGAACTCCTGCTCCTTCCTTTTCACCTTTCTGCAGATGTGTACCCTCTGTTTACTCCCAAATATATGCTATATCACCAAAGGTATGTGGACACCTTCTTGTCAAACATCTCATTCCAAAAGCATGAGCATTAATATGGTGTTGGTCCTCCCTTTGCTGCTACAACAGCCTCCACTCTTCTGGGAAGGCCTTCCACTAGATGTTGGAACATTGCTGCTATAACAGCCTCCACTCTTCTGGGAAGGCCTTCCACTAGATGTTGGAACATTGCTGCTATAACAGCCTCCACTCTTCTGGGAAGGCCTTCCACTAGATGTTGGAACATTGCTGCTACAACAGCCTCCACTCTTCTGGGAAGGCCTTCCACTAGATGTTGGAACATTGCTGCTATAACAGCCTCCACTCTTCTGGGAAGGCCTTCCACTAGATGTTGGAACACTCTTCTGGGAAGGCCTTCCACTAGATGTTGGAACATTACTGCTATAACAGCCTCCACTCTTCTGGGAAGGCCTTCCACTAGATGTTGGAACATTGCTGCTATAACAGCCTCCACTCTTCTGGGAAGGCCTTCCACTAGATGTTGGAACATTACTGCTATAACAGCCTCCACTCTTCTGGGAAGGCCTTCCACTAGATGTTGGAACAGTGCTGCTATAACAGCCTCCACTCTTCTGGGAAGGCTTTCCACTAGATGTTGGAACATTACTGCTATAACAGCCTCCACTCTTCTGGGAAGGCCTTCCACTAGATGTTGGAACAGCTATAACAGCCTCCACTCTTCTCCACTAGATGTTGGAACATTGCTGCTATAACAGCCTCCACTCTTCTGGGAAGGCCTTCCACTAGATGTTGGAACATTGCTGCTATAACAGCCTCCACTCTTCTGGGAAGGCCTTCCACTAGATGTTGGAACAGTGCTGCTATAACAGCCTCCACTCTTCTGGGAAGGCCTTCCACTAGATGTTGGAACATTGCTGCTATAACAGCCTCCACTCTTCTGGGAAGGCCTTCCACTAGATGTTGGAACATTGCTGCTATAACAGCCTCCACTCTTCTGGGAAGGCCTTCCACTAGATGTTGGAACATTGCTGCTATAACAGCCTCCACTCTTCTGGGAAGGCCTTCCACTAGATGTTGGAACATTGCTGCTACAACAGCCTCCACTCTTCTGGTAAGGCCTTCCACTAGATGTTGGAACATTACTGCTATAACAGCCTCCACTCTTCTGGGAAGGCCTTCCACTAGATGTTGGAACATTGCTGCTATAACAGCCTCCACTCTTCTGGGAAGGCCTTCCACTAGATGTTGGAACATTACTGCTATAACAGCCTCCACTCTTCTGGGAAGGCCTTCCACTAGATGTTGGAACAGTGCTGCTATAACAGCCTCCACTCTTCTGGGAAGGCTTTCCACTAGATGTTGGAACATTACTGCTATAACAGCCTCCACTCTTCTGGGAAGGCCTTCCACTAGATGTTGGAACATTGCTGCTATAACAGCCTCCACTCTTCTGGGAAGGCTTTCAACTAGATGTTGGAACATTGCTGCTATAACAGCCTCCACTCTTCTGGGAAGGCCTTCCACTAGATGTTGGAACATTGCTGCTATAACAGCCTCCACTCTTCTGGGAAGGCCTTCCACTAGATGTTGGAACAGTGCTGCTATAACAGCCTCCACTCTTCTGGGAAGGCCTTCCACAAGATGTTGGAACAGTGCTGCTATAACAGCCTCCACTCTTCTGGGAAGGCCTTCCACTAGATGTTGGAACAGTGCTGCTATAACAGCCTCCACTCTTCTGGGAAGGCCTTCCACTAGATGTTGGAACAGTGCTGCTATAACAGCCTCCACTCTTCTGGGAAGGCTTTCCACTAGATGTTGGAACATTGCTGCTATAACAGCCTCCACTCTTCTGGGAAGGCCTTCCACTAGATGTTGGAACATTGCTGCAGGGACTTGCTTCCATCCAGCCACAAGCATTAGTGAGGTTGGGCGAATAGGCCTGGCTCCCAGTCAATGTTCCAATTCATCCCAAAGGTTGAGGCCAGGGCTCTATGCAGGCCAGTCAAGTTCTTCCACACCGATCTCGACAAACGATTTCTGTATGGGCCTCGCTTTGTGCACGGGGGCATTGTCATGCAGAAACAGGAAAGGACCTTCCCCAAACTGTTGCCACAAATTTGAAAGCACCAAATAGTCTAGAACGTCATTGTATGCTGTAGCGTTAAGATTTTACTTCAATAGAACTAAGGGGCCTATCCAGAACCATGAAAAACATCCCCAGACCATTATTCCTCCTCCACCAAACTTTACAAGTGGCACTATGCATTGGGGCAGGTAGTGTTCTCTTGGCATCCGCCAAACCCAGATTCATCCGTCGTACTGCCAGATGGTGAAGCGTGATTCATCACTCCAGAGAACGTGTTTCCACTGCTCCAGAGTCAAATTGTGGCGAGCTTTACATCACTCCAGCCGACGCTCGGCATTGCGCATGGAGATCTTAGGATTGTGTGCGGCTGCTCAGTCATGGAAACCCATTTCATGACTCCCGACGAACAGTTATTGTGCTGACTTGGCGGTCCTATTCTGTAAGCTGGTGTAGCCTACCACTTCATGTCTGAGCCGTTGTTGCTCCTGGACATTTCCACTTCACAATAACAGCACTCACAGTTGTCCAGGGCAGCTCTAGCAGGGCTGAAAGTTGATGAACTGACTTGTTTGGAAAGGTGGTATTCTGTGATGGGTTCTTCAGTAAGGCTAATCTCTGGCCTATGTTTGTCTATGGAGATTGCATGGCTCTGTGTTCTATTTTATACACCTGTCAGCAGCGGGTGTGGCTGAAATAGCAGAGTCAGGAGGTCCAGGTCTACAAACATGGGTCATTATCATATTCATAACATTGATTTTACACCACAGACTACAGGTTGGGTATGCTTGACCAGTGAGGATGGGGAACGGCTGGGGCTCTCTTACTCTCTTAATGAACCTGATTGGCCGTCATGGTGCAGCTGCTCCCCCCTCCCCCGTAGAAATGAAACCTAACAGGTCATACAAAAGCAATGCAAAATAGTGATAGATTGGTGGTCTCTCCAAGTGTATTAACCAACAGTAACTGATTTTTAGTTCCCCCCCCCCTTCTAAACCCCACTCCCACTTGATCAGTGGTTGAGAAATGCCAGCGTAGGTGAGGAAAAGTTTCAATCAAAGCAGAGCAGATTGCTTGTAAATGACACAAACATTAAATTGAAAAAAAATGTTTTCTCATTTCCTTTTTTTATTGTTGATATCGGTGCTTTTTGATTTGTTTTTGTTTACAATGTTGTTTTTGATTACAATATGTATTTTTTTCCCTCTGGTTTTTGGGAGGAGAAAAAATGACATTTTACGACTCGTGAAAAATAACTATATTTATATTTTTATCAAATGTGAAGCCGTGTGTGTGTGTGTGTGTGTGTGTGTGTAACCTGAAAACTATTTATTGGCAGAGAGGTTTGAATCTCTCTTTATTGGTAAATTAACTTCACCCAAGCGAAACCTGCTGATTAGAATGTCTTGTGTAAATTGTTCTTTCAACCAGCAACTATCAGAAAATTTCACTGCTCACATCTGTCACACTTATACAGTTTTAGTTTCATCAGCTTTTGTACAATATGATAGAAAAAACAGGATTTTGACAGCACTGGGCCTTTAATGGTTGCTATTCGCCTGATAATAGAAAGTAGTATAGGTTTATCCAGAGGCTCTGGGTCAGTGGAATTAATATTTATGTCATCACCATAAATATACTTTTTGTTGCGTGTCCTCTCCCCCAATACAGACTTATGTGTTGATGCTGCACTCCACACTGTCTCGCTCCCAGTACGACTTCTCTCTGCCCCAAGTCTCCTTCACCTCTACAGGCTACCATAAGCACATCACTTTGACCTTCAACCCCAATGTAAGTACACAGTACCTACTCCACCAGGGCTGAATCCTCCAGCTAGAAGTTCTCCGCAGCCACAGATCTAAGATCAGCTTACCCTGTCCACATTCTAACCTTATCCATGATGTGGGAAAGCACAAAACAGATCAGCATCTACAGGCAACTTCATCCTAGTTCATCCTACAGCTAATGTAATACATTTAGAATATTCTCATTACAGTGATAAATAAAAGCCTGCATTGTGTTTCATCTGAATAATGAATGAGAACCCAATGTGATGTTCTTCATCACAGCGTAAAGTTCCTGACCAGGACGTAGCCCAGGGCTCCTACATAGCTCTACCCCTCACTCTACTGCTCCTGCTGGCAGCCTACAACCATGAGAAGGTACACTGCCTCCACTCCTATTGCATAGCCATGTATCATGTATCCAATGTACTGTAATTGAGTGGTCTGGTAAATGTTCAAGCAGACCTCCTATTGCATAAGTGTTTATGTATGTATATATGTGTATATATATATGTGTGTGTGTGTGTGTGTGTGTGTGTGTGTGTGTGTGTGTGTGTGTGTGTGTGTGTATATACACTTTGTATTGAAAGAAACAACATTCTATTGGTTTCTAGGATCTTCATGGCATTTCAGTACACGGAAGACAATTATAAAGTGTCACCTCACCCTTTTTTAACGCCCTGTCTCTCCCCAGGTGATCCCCCTGCTGCTGCAGCTGGTGAGCCGTCTGCAGGGGGTGCGTAGCCTGAGCCAGGCCGGTGGGGACAACGCTGCCCTCGACGAGGCCAAACGCCAGGCCAAGAGACAGAAGACCCGACGCACATGATCCACAGACCTAACATCTAGCATGTAAACTACCCCAACAGGAACCACAGACATGCTGTGTCTGAAATGCCACCTTGTTCCATGTATAGTGCACTACTTTTGACCAGAAGCCTATGAGAGTAGTGCACTATGTAGGGGATAGGGCCATTTCATTCGCAGCCATACTGTACAATAGCATACTTTACCGTACTATACCCATAGCCAACCAGGCTCTGCATGGGTTCTATGGAAGACTGGCTGTGTAGTTTTGTGGGACTCCTTCGTTTTATAGAACACTCACTCATCAGAAATATTAAGAAGAATCCATTTTGTCGATATGTATATGAGCCATTGTTGCTTTTTAATTTTTTTTTTTTTTTTTTTACATTTGTAATGAATGAATTGTCAATTGAGAGAAAAAAAACAACTATGGAGGTCTTAAGGGAGGTGGTTATGTCAATGTGGGTTTCATGGGGTTTTTGGGATTCAGGGTCACGCTTTGTGGTAACGATGCATCATGAAATCTTTATAACTCGTTATAAAAGTGACAAACTGTTCATGACAAGTAATTTACTATGACGTGCAGTGGCATTCATTTTAATCACATCCAATTCAGCCAACTGTTCAAGTCACTGCAAGTCACTGTCATAAGGAGGGTCAGGAGTTATTTTTTTGTGACCACATGACCTGACCAGATGTTGGACTATAAATGGTTCCTGGTCTGAATAAACTCCTGGCTCTAGTATGGAATGGTTTGTCATAATGGTCCTAAATTGTTATGTCGTGTTTCTATAATGGGTTCGACAGGCTGTGGTGGATTTGGTCTGTGGATGTGTTGGTCTGTCAGTTTGCTCAGGGAGAGTGGGTGGGTTGAGGGTGGGTGGATTTGAAAGGGTTAGGGTTAATCATTACAGTAACAAGATAAGAAATTAAGATTTCGGGTAGGGAGCTGTAGGGGTATAACTTTTTGTTAGTGCTAATTATTAATTTATTAACATTTTATTTGTCTGATGTGAATGATGAGCAGTATGGTAGCAAATTTATTTTATGGTGTGTTTGTGTTTTTGAGAAAATAAACAGTCAGATTTCATGGTATGCAAGCTATCTGAAGGCAACGGCAACCAGTGTAAATGTATCAGACAAGTATCTATTACGTACGAGGAGATATTTCCTCAACGAATTCCGGGACGAATCCTAACTTTCACTTTAAAAGTCAGATCTTTACAGGTTTTCCCATTGACATCAATAAGTGAAAGTGAAAATTCACTTGTAAGTTAGGATTTGCAGTACAATGTTTGTCTTGACCTCACGTTGCCTTAAGCCAAAATAAAATATGTGATCATAAATAATTACTGAAGAAAATGTCATTGGTTCATCCAAGTTTCTACTCGTGGCAATATTAATGCTGAATGTGAAATGGAACCACCCGAACCAATCTCTTTTTGTACATGGTATGCTATTCTCCTGTTCTTCTTAGTTAGTTATGGCCAATTTTAAAGAAAAAGATGAACAGGCCAATGGCTATTTACTGAGTTGAAACATATTCCAATTAGGTTATGGTTGCCGGAGAGAGTCGGGTTGAAGAGACTGATCTGTGTGAAATTAATGATAAATAAAATCTGACATGGGAAAATGTGCTCCTGTTTGGCTCAGTTGGTAGAGCTGTGTGCAACTGTCCTGGGTTTGATTTCCCCCTGGAGCCAAGCAACAAATGTATGTTGCTTTGGATAGAAGCGACTGCTAACGGTTAGAGCGTTGGGCCACTAACCAAAAGGTTGCTGGGTCGAATACCCTAGCTGACAAGATGAAAAATCTGTTGATGTGCCCCTAAGCAAGGTGCTTAATTTGCCTCAGGGGGCGCCGTACTATTATGTCTGACCCCGTAAAACGACATTTCACTGCACCTACCAAGTTGTTGTACAAAACATTAGGAACATCCTAATATTAAGTTGTTCCCCTTTTACCCTCAGAATAGCCCCAATGTTGTCGTAGCATGGACTCTACAAGGCATCGAAAGGGTTCTACAGGGATGCTGGCCCATGCTTCCCACAGTTGTGTCAAGTTGGCTGGATATCCTTTGGGTGGTGGAACCATTCTTGATAGACATGAGAAACTGTTGAGTGTGAACCCAGCTGCGTTGCTGTTCTTGACTCAAACCGGTAGCTTGGTACCTACTACCATACCCTGTTCAAAGGCACTTAAATCTTTTGTCTTACCCATTCACCCTCTGAATGGCACACATGCAGTCCAAGTCTCAATTGTCCCAAGGCTTAAAAATCTTTAATTAACCTGTTTCCTCCACTTTTACTACACTGATTGAAGTTGATTTAACAAGTGACATCAATAAGAGATCATAGCTTTCAGCTGTCTGTCATGGAAAGATGTTCCTGATGCTTTGTACAACTCGTTGTGTTGTGGTGGTGTTGTGTCCTCACCATGTCTCCGGGGGGCTGTGTTGATCGATACAGTCAAGGCTTCTTTTCTACGCTATGAGAATCATGTCCATTGTTGAGTTGTGTTTTCAAGTGGGCAGACGCAAGGACAAAAGTTCCAGGCGACCTTGGGTACTGTGTAATTACACATACACCTTATGATTTCATGCCATATGTATGTTGTATTTATGTAAGCCTATGTCATGTACAGTGCCTTCAGAAAATGCAAGTATTCCCCCTTGAATTTCTGCATTTTGTTGTTACATCCTGCACTAAAATGGATTAAATGTCAATTTTGGGTCACTGGTTTACACACAATCAACCCATAATGTCAAAGTGGAATTGTGTTTTTAGGCAAGCCTAAATAACTTCTGGAGTAAAAATGTGCTTAAGTCACATAATAAGTTGCATGGACTCACTGTGCAATAATAACTCAAGTTTAACACGATTTTTGAATGACTACCCCATCTCTGTACCCCACACATACAATTATCTGTGAAGTCCCTCAACTGAGTAGTGAATTTCAAGCACAGATTCAACAAAAAAGACCAGTAAGCCTTTCCAAAGCCTCACACAGAATGGCACCTATTAGTAGATGGGTAAAAATTAAGCAGACATTGAATATCCCTTTGAGCATGGCCCAGTGACACGAGCCTACCAGACGAGATAAATTACTTTTCGAGGCAAGCAACACTGAAGCATGCACGAGAGCACCAGCTGTTCTGGACGACTGTGTGATGACGCTCTCCGTAGCCAATGTAAGACCTTTAAACAGGTCAACATTCACAAGGCCACAGGGTCAGACGGATTGCCAGGACGTGTACTCTGAGCATGCGCTGACCAACTGGAAAGTATCTTCACTGACATGTTTAACCTCTCCCTGAATGAGTCTAATACCTACATGTTTTAAGCAGACCACCATAGTCCCTGTGCCCAATTACTCCAAGGTAACCTGCCTTAATAACTACCGACCCGTAGCACTCATGTTTGTAGCCGTAAAGTGCTTTGAAAGGGTGCTCATGGCTCATATCAACACCACCATCCAAGAAACCCTAGATCCACTCCAATTCGCATACCGCCCCAACAGATCCACAGATGACAATCTCTATTGCACTCCACACATCCTTTCCAAAACTGGACAAAAGGAACACCTACGTGAGAATGCTGTTCATTGAGTACAGCTCAGTGTTCAACTCCACAGTGCCCACAAAGCTCATCACTAAGCTAAGAACCCTGGGACTAAACACCTCCCTCTGCAGCTGGATCCTGGACTTCCTGACGGGCCGCCCCCAGTTGGTAAGGGTAGGTAACAACACATCCACCACGCTGATCCTCAACATGGGTCCCCTCAGTGGTGCTTGTTTAGTCCCCTCCTGCACTCCCTGTTCACCAACGACTGCGTGGACAAGCACCACTCCAACACCATCATTAAGTTTGCTGACGAGACACCGGGGGTAGGCCTATCGCCAACAACAATGAGACAGTCTATAGGGAGGAGGTCAGAAACCTGGCAGTGTGGTGTCAGGACAACAACCTCTCCCTCAATGTGAGCAAGACAAAGGAGCTGATTGTGGACTACAGGAAAAGGAGGGCCGAGCACGGCCCCATTCACATCGACAGGGCTGTAGTTGTGTCCACATCACCAACAAATGTTTATGGTTCAAACACACCAAGACAGTCTGGCAAAGGGCACTACGACACCTATTCTCCCACATGAGACTGAAAAGATTTGGCATGGGTCCTCAGATCCTCAAAACTCAAGTTCTACAGCTTCACCATCGAGAGCATCCTGACTGGTTACATCAGTGCTTGGTATGGCAACTGCTCGGCATCTGACCGACCGCAAGGCGCTTCAGAAGGTCAGTATTTCACCGAGGACAAGCTTCATTGAAGTTACTCTACAATACTAACCTAAATGACAGAGTGAAAAGAACAGGTACAGCATGTGTTCGTTCCATCCCCACCATGACCAGCCTTATCCCTGGCCCCTGCACTGCTGACCTCTCCCTCAAGCTTATAGCTTCCCCACTGAGGGTAGAGCTGATAGCCCTCAGCCAGACCTGGCTTCAAATAGCATCCAAAAGGTTTCAAATGCTGTCAAAGCTTGCCCGGCCCAATGGAAACAATGGAATAGTCCCCGAAGTGCAAACCCAAACCCTGCCCATCCGTCATTCCAGGCAGGCTGGAAGAAATGCTCAGTCAACGTACGTCAAATATTTTGAATACTATTTGGACCCAGGTCTGTCTGATGGTCCTCAGCCTGTGAAAATGATGGCTGGTGTCAGAGCTCTCTCATTGCTCCCCTCCGTCCCAGTCTACATTCCAAATAGCATCTTATTCCCGATATAGTACACTACTTTGATCAGAACCCATAGGCTTGCCCATAGGGCACTAGTCAAAATAGTGCAATATGTAGGGAACAGGGTTCCATTTGGGATGTAACTCCAGTCTGCAGGGCTGTAATGGTTTGGTGGATTAAACTGCTCTCCTCTCTGGACTACTGTAATTCCCCTCTGAAATACAGCCTATTAGTCACCGTGGGCAACTCCACTCCCTCTCTGTCCCTCTGTGTCTCAACTGACATCATATTCCCTTTATAGTACACTACTTTTGACCCAGGGCCATAGCGTTCTGGTCAAAAGTAGTGCACTAAATAGGTATAGGCTGCTTTTTGGGGCGCAGACTCTGTCTGTGTCAGAGCAGGAGAGGAGATACAAACCATCCCTGGGTTAGTGCTGAGAGGAAGCATGCTGGTGGGAGCGGTGGGATCTGGTGATGTCATCGTGTCATGTAAGTCTGCAGCAGCCCAGAGTAGGACACGAGCTAAACACTGTTTCAATTCTGCTATGGTTTTTGTTGCTTTAATTAACTATCAAATATCCTCGATGGAAAATTGCATGTTGTATCTGTTTACCTATTTCATTTTCGTGCATTTATAGTGCTGAGGGGAAGCATGTTGGTGGGAGAGATGGGATCCGATGATGTCATCGTGCCATGGAAGTCCAGTTCTGTTCTGCGCAGTGTGGTTTTATTACTCTGATTAAGCTATCAAATAGTCTGGGTGGATAACGACACTGCGTATTAAAGAAGAGTAGCATTTATCACCATTTGCTCTTCATCTATTTACATATAGAATTGCATGATGGTGACACTTTTCAAATTGCACTGGGCCATTTTGAACATCTGTCTCTCCCATTACATCATTTTTTCATGCCAAAGTGTTACATGACGTGCATGCCTCAGACTACCCCTACTCTCACACGCACGCACACACACACACAGAAACCAGCCCTGTTTGCCTCAGACGACCGCTATACCCACTGCCAGCCAGCATTCGGTGCTCTGTCACACTCTGCCTCACACCCTCCTACACACCCTCCTACACACCCTCCTACACACA
This sequence comes from Oncorhynchus tshawytscha, assembly GCF_018296145.1. Taxonomy (NCBI): domain Eukaryota; kingdom Metazoa; phylum Chordata; class Actinopteri; order Salmoniformes; family Salmonidae; genus Oncorhynchus; species Oncorhynchus tshawytscha. The sequence continues at coordinate 300,668 of NW_024609757.1, forward strand.
CACACACACACACACACACACACCACCTACTGCCATCCAAAACCCAGTCACCAGCTGCCTCTCTCTCACTGACTCACTCAGTCCCAGTCAGTCACAACACGTTCACCCAGACACAAGTCATCGCAGGGAAAGGGAGGGGGACACAAAACACAGTGACACATTAATACCAAACCAGACACTTGACGAGAGAGCCGTGGAACTGAGTGGAGTGAAGTGGAGACATTAGTAGCATCCCAAATGGCACCCTGTTCCCTACAATAGCACTACGGGCTCTGGTCAGAAGTAGTGGACTATATAGGGAATAGGGTGCCATTTGGAATGAATATTAAATATTCATAGAAGGATGATGACAGACAGACATGACTTGTAGAGGGGTTGATCTGGGAAGGAAGGGTAATGGTTATCACCAGCTGCCTCTGATATCGAGATGGCGCCGACAGAGATGGCCGCCTCGCTTCAAGTCCTTAGGAAACTATGCAGTAATTAGTTTTTTTATGTATTATTTCTTACATTGTTAGCCCAGAAAATCTTAAGTGTTATTACACACAGCTGGGAAGAACTATTGGATCTAAGAGCGACATCAATTTACCAACATTACGACCAGGAATATTTCTTTCCCGAAGCGAATCCTTTGTTCGGACCTCCACCCTGGACATTGGATATAATCCCAGAGGCCGACCCAAAACAATGTCGTCGCCGCAGGAGAGGCAGAAGGAGCGGCCTCCTGGTTAGACTTAGAAGGCGAGCACACCACCCACCTTTTCCGAGCATGTTAGTTGCCAATGTCCAGTCTCTTGTCAACAAGGTGGACGAAATTAGGGCACGAGTTGCCTTCCAGAGGGACATCAGAGATTGTAACATTCTCTGTTTCACGGAAACATGGCTCAATCAAGATAGGTTGTCAGAGTCGGTACAGACACCGGGTTTCTTCATGCAAAATGCGGGGGTGTATGCCTCATGATTAACGGCTCATGGTGTAACAATAACAACATACAGGAACTTAAGTCCTTTTGTTCACCTGTCCTAGAATTCCTCACAATCAAACGCCGACCACATTATCTCCCAAGAGAATTCTCTTCGATTATAGTCACAGCTGTGTATACCACCAAGCAGATACCTCGACGGCCCTGAAAGAACTTCACTGGACTCTATGTAAACTGGAAACCATATATCCTGAGACTGTATGTATTGTAGCTGGAGATTTCAACAAAGCTAATTTGAGAATAAGACTACCTAAATTCTACCAGCACATTGACTGTTGTACTGGCTCGAGCAAAACACTGGACCACTGCTACTCTAACTTCCGCGATGTATACAAGGCCCTCCCTGGCCCTCCCTTCGGCAAATCCGACCACGACTCCATCTTGCTTGTACCGTCCTATAGGCAGAAACTCAAACAGGATGTACCCGTGACTAGAACCATTCAACGCTGGTCTGAACAATCGGAACAATCCACACTTCAAGATTGTTTTGATCACATGGACTGGAAAATGTGAAATGGAGTTGCAATTCAATGGCTCAGGCACGAAACGTATGTGGCAGGGTCTACAGGCAATTGCGGACTACAAAAAGAAAACCAGCGACGTCACGGACACCGATGTCTTGCTTCCAGAAAAGCTAACTGCGGGCCCCCCTCTCCTTAACTGTGGCCGAAGTGAGTAAGACATTTAAACGTGTTAACCCTCGCAAGGCTGCTGGCCCAGATGACATCCCTAGCCGCATCCTTAGAGCATGCACAGACCAGCTGGCTGGTGTGTTTACAGACATATTCAATCATTACCTAACCCAGTCTGCTGTCCCCACATGCTACAAGATGGCCACCATTGTTCCTGTACCAAAGATGGCAAAGATAACTTCCGGTGCCGACAGAGATGGCCGCCTCGCTTCGCGTTCCTAAGAAACAGTGCAGTATTTTGTTTTTTTAGGTGTTATTTCTTACATTGGTACCCCATGTAATCTTAGATTTCATTACATACAGTCGGGAGGAACTACTGAATATAAGAGCAACGTCAACTCACCATCATTACGACCAGGAATGTGACTCTCCCGAAGCGGATCCTGTGTTTTGCCTTCCACCCAGGACAATGGATCGGATCCCTGCCGGCGACCCTAAACATGACGCCGTAAAAGGGGCAAACGAAGCGGTCTTCTGGTCAGGCTCTGGAGACAGGCACATTGCGCACAACTCCCTAGCATACTACTCGCCAATGTCCAGTCTCTTGACAACAAGGTTGATGAAATCCGAGCAAGGGTAGCATTCCAGAGAGACATCAGAGACTGTAACGTTCTTTGCTTCACGGAAACATGGCTAACGGAATCGGTGCAGCCAGCTGGATTCTTCATTCATCTCGCCGACAGAAACAAGCATCTTTCTGGTAAGAAGAGGGGAAGGGGGGGTATGCCTTATGATTAACGAGACGTGGTGTGATCATAATAACATACAGGAACTCAAGTCCTTTTGTTCACCTGACTTAGAATTCCTCACAATCAAATGTCGACCGCATTATCTACCAAAGGAATTCTCTTCAATTATAATCACAGCCGTATATATTCCCCCCCCGAGCAGACACATCGATGGCCCTGAACAAACTTTATTTGACTCTGTGTAAACTGGAAACCACATATCCTGAGGCTGCATTCATTGTAGCTGGGGATTTTAACAAGGCTAATCTGAAAACAAGACTCCCTAAATTCTATCAGCATATCGATTGCGCAACCAGGGCAGGTAAAACCCAGGATCATTGTTATTCTAACTTCCGCGACGCATATAAGGCCCTCCCCCGCCATCCTTTTGGAAAAGCTGACCACGACTCCATTTTGTTGCTTCCAGCCTACAGACAGAGACTAAAACAAGAAGCTCCCGCGCTCAGGTCTGTTCAAAGCTGGTCCGACCAATCTGATTCCACACTTCAAGACTGCTTCGATCACGTGGATTGGGATATGTACCAAATTGTGTCCAACAACAAAATTGACGAATACGCTGATTCGGTGAGTGAGTTCATTAGAAAGTGCATTGACGATGTTATACCCAAAGCAACGATTAAAACATTCCCAAACCAGAAACCGTGGATTGATGGCAGCATTCGCGCGAAACTGAAAGCACGAACCACTGCTTTTAACCAGGGCAAGGTGACCGGAAACATGACCGAATACAAACAGTGTAGCTATTCCCTCCGCAAGGCAATCAAACAAGCTAAGCGTCAGTATAGAGACAAAGTAGAGTCGCAATTCAATGGCTCAGACACAAGAGGTATGTGGCAGGGTCTACAGTCAATCACGGACTACAAAAAGAAAACCAGCCCCAAGACCAGGATGTCTTGCTCCCAGACAGACTAAATAACGTTTTTGCCCGCTTTGAGGACAATACAGTGCCACTGACGTGAGTAAAACATTTAAACGTGTTAACCCTCGCAAGGCTGCAGGCCCAGACGGCGTCCCCAGCCGCGTCCTCAGAGCATGTGCAGACCAGCTGGCTGGTGTGTTTACGGACATATTCAATCAATCCTTATCCCAGTCTGCTGTTCCCACATGCTTCAAGAGGGCCACCATTGTTCCTGTTCCCAAGAAAGCTAAGCTAACTGAGCTAAAATGACTCACTTATCATGAAGTGCTTTGAGAGACTAGAGGACCATATCATCTCCACCCTACCTGACACCCTATACCTTACCGCCCCAATAGGTGAGAATGCACACTGCTCTAACCCATCTGGACAAGAGGTATACCTATGTGAGAATGCTGTTCATCGACTACAGCTCAGCATTTAACACCATAGTACCCTCCGAACTCGTCATCAAGCTCGAGACCCTGGGTCTCGACCCCGCCCTGTGCAACTGGGTACTGAACTCCCTGACGGGCCGCCTCCAGGTGGTGAGGGTAGGTAACAAGAGATCCACCCCGCTGATCCTCAACACTGGGGCCCCACAATGGTGAGTTCTCAGCCCTCTCCTGTAATCACTGTTCTACGACTGCGTGGCCATGCACGCCTCCAACTCAATCATCAAGTTTGCAGACCTGGTACGGCAACTGCTCCGCCCACAACCAAAGGCTCTAAAGAGGGTAGTGAGGTCTGCACAACGCATCACTGGGGGAAAACTACCTGCCCTCCAGGACACCTACACCACCCGATGTCACAGGAAGGCCATAAAGATCATCAAGGACAACAACCACCCGAGCCACTGCCTATTCACTCTGCTATCATCCAGAAGGCGAGGTCAGTACAGGTGCATCAAAGCAGGGACCGAGAGACTGAAAAACAGCTTCAATCTCAAGGTCATCAGACTGTTAAACAGCCACCACTAACATTGAGTGGCTGCTGCCAACATACTGACTCAACTCCTGCCACTTTAATAATGGAAATTGATGGGAATTGATATAACAATGTATCACTAGCACATTTAAACAATGCCACTCAATATGATGTTTACATACCGTACATTACTCATCTCATATGTATATGTATATACTGTACTCTATATCATCTACTGCATCTTGCCATCTTTATGTAATACATGTATCACTAGCCACTTTAAACTATGCCACTTTGTTTATATACCCTACATTACTCATCTCATATGTATATACTGTACTCGATACCATCTACTGCATCTTGCCTATGCCGTTCTGTACCATCACTCATTCATATATCTTTATGTACATATTCTTTATCCCTTTACACTTGTGTGTATAAGGTAGTAGTTGTGGAATTGTTAGGTTAGATTACTCGTTGGTTATTACTGCGTTGTCAGAACTAGAAGCACAAGCATTTCGCTACACTCGCATTAACATCTGCTAACCATGTGTATGTGACAAATTAAATTGGATTTGATAACTGAACTAAATGACTATCACCCCGTAGCACTCACTTCTGTCATCATGAAGTGTTTTGAGAGACTAGTCAAGGATCATATCACCTCCATTACCTGCCACCTAGACCCACTTCAGTTTGTATTACGCCCCAACAGGTCCACAGACGATGAAATCGCCATCACATTGCACACTGCCCTATCCCATCTGAACAAGAGGCATACCTAAGAATGCTGTTCATTGACTATAGCTCAGCATTCAACACCATAGTACCCTCCAAGCTCATCATTAAGCTTAAGGCCCTGGGTATCAACCACGCCCTGTGCAATTGGATCCTGGACTTCCTGACGTGCTGCCAAAAGTGGTGAAGGTAGGAAACAACATCTCCACATCGCTGATCCTCAACACTGGGGCCCCACAAGGGTGCATGCTCAGCCCTCTCCTGTACTCCCTGTTCACCCATGACTGTGTGGCCATGCACGCCTCCAACTCAATCATCAAGTTTGCAGACGACACAACAGTAGTGGGCTTGATTACCAACAACGACGAGACAGCCTACAGGGAGGAGGTGAGGGCACTCGGAGTGTGGTGTCAGGAAAACAACCTCTCACTCAACATCAACAAAACAAAGTAGATGATTGTGGACTTCAGGAAACAGCAGAGGGAGCACCACCCTATCCACATCGACGGGACAGTAGTGGAGAAGGTGGAAAGTTTGAAGTTCCTCTGCGTACACATCACAAACAAACTGAAATGGTCCACGCACACAGACAGTGTGGTGAAGAAGGCGTAATAGCGCCTCTTCAACCTCAGGAGGCTGAAGAAATGTGTCTTGTCACCTAAAACCCTCACAAACTTTTACAGATACACAATCGAGAGCATCCTGTCGGGCTGTATCACCGCCTGGTACAGAAACTGCACCGCCCTCAACTGCAAGGCTCTCCAGAGGGTAGTGCGGTCTGCACAAAGCATCACCTGGGGCAAACTACCTGCCCCACAGGACACCTACAGCACCCAAAGTCACAGGAAGGCCAAAAAGATCATCAAGGACAACAACCACCCGAGCCACTGCCTGTTCACCCCGCTATCATCCAGAAGGTGAGGTCAGTACAGGTGCATCAAAGCAGGGACCGAGAGACTGAAAAACAGCTTCTATCTCAAGGCCATCAGACAGCTAAACAGCCATAACATAGAGAGGCTGTTGCCAACATACAGACCCAAGTCACTGGACACTTTAATGAATTGATCACTAGTCACTTTAAATAATGCCACTTTAATGATGTTTACATATCCTACGTTACTCATCTCATATGTATATACTGTATTTCATACCATCTATTGCATCTTGCCTATGCCGCTCGGCCATCGCTCATCTATATATTTATATGTACATATACTTATTCCATCCCTTTATATTTGTGTGTATAATGTAGTTCTTGTGAATTTGTTAGATTACTTGTTAGATATTACTGCACTGTCGGAACTAGAAGCACAAGCTTTTCGCTACACTGGCATTAACTTGTTAGATATTACTGCACTGTCGGAACTAGAAGCACAAGCATTTCGCTACACTTGCATTAACATCTGCTAACCATGTGTATTTGATTAGATTTGTATTTAACCATGTGTATGTGACAAATAACATTTGATTTGATTCGGTATCTACCGCAAGGCTAACTGGATGGCATGCTAGAGTCAGAGGAAGGCAGAGAGAGAGTGTGTGTGTGTGTGTGCCTGCGTATGTGCATGTGTGAGTGTGTGTATATATGTGTGTGTGTGTCTATATATGTATGTGTGTGCGTGTGTGTATATGTGCTGATGAGACAGAGCTAAGTGTCAGTCCAGATCAAGGGTAGTAGGAAATGGGTCCTGTCACCCTGATGAAACCCAAAGCCTTTCTTTCCATGACTGTTGTGGTTATGTCATTACTTGTAGCAGATATTGCCTGTATATAGTGCACTACTTTTAAAAGTAGTGCACTATATAGGGAATAAGGTGCCATTTGGGATGCAAACAGCTGTGGCCAACAGCTTCCTGGTGTTTCTGTACACTGTGTGGTTTCTGTTGTGCATCGCTCATCCTTACGAAAAACAAGTTCCTTTTCCATGTTTGACTTCATCAGTTTCAGAAGGTAAATCGGAGATGTAGTCTTATCTAGCTGTCTTAAGATGAATGCACTAACTGGACAAGAGGGTCTGCTAAGTGACTTAAATGTAAATGTACATATGAGCTAAGCAACAGGAGATGAATGGAGGAAGGACACTGTTCAGTGTGATGTCTGGATATCATTTCTTTGCTCTCTGACAGTTTACGTGGGGAAATTCAGATGGGCGGCCTAGCTGGGATTAAAATGAAGCTTATCCCTGTCAGAGTCCCCCTGCTAGAGCCTATATAGCCAGACAGCATCCATTTCATACTGATTCTTCTCTCTCTCTCTCTCTCTCTCTCTCTCGCTGTCTCCCCCCGTGTCGACTCATCCATTTGAGCCACCACACTCTTCTCCTCCTGCCCACACAAAACCATGCAGGCCCATCATCCTCTCTGTTTGAGAGAGTCAGGCTGTTCCTTAGCCTACTGTGTCAGGTGAAAGAACCATCTGCACACCCCACTCTCATCCCACTCTCCCCCAATTATCTCTCCTCCGGCATGGCTGACCCCGACCGTCACACCCAGCCGCGGGGGCCACACCTCTCTGCCTCGCCGGCTCAGCATCCGAGCTTCGCCTCACCGTTCCTGCGGTCATGTCAGGTGAGCGTTCCCTCTCTCTCCATCCCTCCAACCCTCCATCCTGCCCATCATGCTCTGCTAACTAAACCCCGCTCCCTGGCCCAGCCCGGTCGGATCAGATAAGGTTTCAGTCCTCGCTCTCTTTCTTTTCTTTCTCTGTGTGTGTGTGTGCGTGTGCGTGCGTGTGTGTATGCGTGCGTGCGTGCACTGTGCACACAGCCTAAGCCTCATGCTTCTCTCTCCCCAGAACACTTGATGACTGGCTGGATGGATGTCATCTGTATGGTCAGCAGGGCCTGGCTAGCTTGCTGGCTGACTGACTGGCTGTCATTGTATAGTTGGTGGGACCTGACAAACAGCAGAGAGAGAAAGACAGAGAGACAGAGGTGTGTGGCTATGTACATCAAGTTGGATGTGTCCTTGAGCAAAGTCAGGACAGTAGTACATTGCCCTGCAGGCAGAGCCCAGAGGACTCAAACAGCGAGACCCCACGCTTGATGTGTCTATGAGCCTGGAATAACAAACTCAGAGGCTGTTTACACAGGCAGCCTAATTCTGATATTTTTTCCACTAATTTGGTATTTTGACCAATCAGATCAGCTCTTTTGGCAATAATTGGGCAAAATATCAGAATTGGGCTACCTGTGTAAACTCAGACATAGACACAACATTATATAGAGCCATATAGGGTAAGGTAATATAATACATTGATATTACATAGTAAATCTACTGAACAATACATGATATAGACTCAGAAATAGTGACACATTATTGATACACATTCATGGATGTAAAGGCCCATTAGTTATGAGTTCAGAAACTTCCGCTGCTGCTTTTTTCTTTGTGGATCCTGGCCTTGGAGAGTGAACACCTTGGACCTGTGGATCCTGGCCTTGGAGAGTGAACACCTTGGACCTGTGGATCCTGGCCTTGGAGAGTGAACACCTTGGACCTGTGGATCCTGGCCTTGGAGAGTGAACACCTTGGACCTGTGGATCCTGGCCTTGGAGAGTGAACACCTTGGACCTGTGGATCCTGGCCTTGGAGAGTGAACACCTTGGACCTGTGGATCCTGGCCTTGGAGAGTGAACACCTTGGACCTGTGGATCCTGGCCTTGGAGAGTGAACACCTTGGACCTGTGGATCCTGGCCTTGGAGAGTGGACACCTTGAACCTGTGGATCCTGGCCTTGGAGAGTGGACACCTTGGACCTGTGGATCCTGGCCTTGGAGAGTGGGCGGCCTAGCTTGGACCTGTGGATCCTGGCCTTGGAGAGTGGACACCTTGGACCTGTGGATCCTGGCCTTGGAGAGTGGACACCTTGGACCTGTGGATCCTGGCCTTGGAGAGTGAACACCTTGGACCTGTGGATCCTGGCCTTGGAGAGTGAACACCTTGGACCTGTGGATCCTGGCCTTGGAGAGTGGACACCTTGGCCCTGTGGATCCTAGCCTTGGAGAGTGGACACCTTGGACCTGTGGATCCTGGCCGTGGAGAGTGGACACCTTGGCCCTGTGGATCCTGGCCGTGGAGAGTGGACACCTTGGCCCTGTGGTTCCTGGCCGTGGAGAGCTCCATAAGTACAATTTCTTTAAATTTGAGCAGCCATTGTTGCAATGGTAACTGATGAGGTGGAGTCCACCTTTGTACAGTACAGTCATTTTCTTAGCAGCTGTGGTTCCAGCCAACCATACTCTCTGTTGGCGTTCTGACAAGTGCAAGTCAGAGTCATCACCAAGCAACATCCCTATTGGATCTAATGGCAGTATTTTTTAAGTACATAAATTACATTGTTGACTTTCCCCCAGAATTCAACCACCCCCGGGCATTTCCACAGCACATGAGGAAAAGTACCAATGTCCCCTGTGGTGCAGAACTCACATAATGCTGATGGACTTTTTTGAGATGTTAGATAGGTTCTATTGCAAATGTTTTAATTCATTAATTGGTGTTTGGGCTTTCTAGTTGATCCAAATACATTTTTTCCATACTGTATCCCAATTTATTTGTCTGTAAAATAGTGTAAAATATTTTCCCCATATAGTGGATAGAGTTAATGGTTTTTGTGTTGCTAGAATTATGTGACTATAGATATCAGAAACTACTCCTTTTGAGGGGAATCTGTCCATTAGAAGTTTGACCAATGGGTGTACTCCGAGTTCTGCTCCCCAGGGAACCCCATAGGCTCGCTTGGATAGGTGGAGTTGAAGGTGAAGACAAAATTACGAACCTGGGACATTAAAACAGGCAGATTTCCTGGAAACAGAGGAGTCCATTCACATTCTATATGTCTTTGAAACTATAAATACCCTTCTTAGACCAAGAATCTGATATAAATGGTTTCTTACACACTATGAATTATTTATTACGCCATATTGGAGAGTATGAATTCCATTTAAGATTAGATCTCATAAGCTTAGCTTTCCAAACATTTACTGAGTATGCTATAAGGGGTCCAAACAATAATACTAATTTTTTAGGAGTCAATCCAAAAAACAATTGGAATTTTAATCTAATTGGAGAAACTATTGACTCTTCTATAGCATGCGAAGAAACAGAATCCTCTGGGTCTAACCAGGTCTTCAGGAAATGTATTTGGAATGATAGGAGATACAATTTTAGATTTGGAACTGCAAGTCCACCTGATGCTTTTGTTCTCTGTAGTGCTGCATATTTAATCTGTGGTCACTTTCTCCCCCAAATGAACTTCTTCATGACAGAGTCAAGTTTAGACCAATAGTCTATAGGAGGAGGCAGTGGTAACATGGAACTCAGAAAATTGATACGAGGGTACGACATTCATTTTAATAGTTGAGATTCTAGCATGCAAAGAAGTGGCCATAGCGGACCGTCTTTTTTTTAATGTCTTTTTGGATCTTTTGAAATGTTTCTAAGTAGTTCTTCCTGCAGGTAGTGTGAATAGAGGGGGGTTATGGTGATGAGGGGTTATGGTGATGAGGGGGATATGGTGATGAGGGGGTTATGGTGATGAGGGGGATATGGTGATGAGGGGGTTATGGTGATGAGGGGGATATGGTGATGAGGGGGTTATGGTGATGAAGGGGATATGGTGATGAGGGGTTATAGTGATGAGGGGGTTATGGTGATGAGGGGGATATGGTGATGAGGGGGTTATGGTGATGAGGGGGATATGGTGATGAGGGGGATATGGTGTTGAGGGGGATATGGTGATGAGGGGGATATGGTGATTAGGGGTTTATGGTGATGAGGGGTTATGGTGATGAGGGGGATATGGTGATGAGGGGTTATGGTGATGAGGGGGATATGGTGATGAGGGGGATATGGTGATGAGGGGGTTATGGTGTTGAGGGGGTTATGGTGATGGGGGATATGGTGATGAGGGGGATATGGTGATTAGGGGTTATGGTGATGAGGGGTTATGGTGATGAGGGGGATATGGTGATGAGGGGTTATGGTGATGAGGGGGATATGGTGATGAGGGGGATATGGTGATGAGGGGGATATGGTGATGAGGGGGATATGGTGATGAGGGGGATATGGTGATGAGGGGGATATGGTGATGCCCAAGTAGCTGATTTGTTTCTACACTGGGATCACGGGTGGTGGTTGCACGCTTCACATAGCTGAGTTAAGAGGTAGTGGAGCTGATTTCGACCAGTTGATCTTGTAACCAGATGAAATAGACATTATTGGGTGCAGGGATTTCTGAGCGTCAGCGACTTAGAGCAGTATGTGATCTGCATACAGAGAAATTGCTTTGTTCAATCTGTTTGATTTTGATATGTGACGAAGCTGGATTTTGATGTATGCTTTGTGCCAGCGGTTCTAGAGGGACAACCTTGTTAAAAATCCTGGTTGTATGATGAATGGGTAGTGCCAGTAGACATAATAGAAGAAGGATTCACATACATGGTACAGATCCTATGGACGAGTCGAGCCCCGAAACCAAAATGTTCAAGAACAAGCCATAAATATTCCCACTCTAAGCGGTCAAAGGCTTTCTCTGCATCTAGTGATAACACAGCACACGGGGTATCCAGATTGGTCTCCTCGGCAACCGCATGAAACAGGCGGCGCATGTTCTCGGGTGCTTGACGACCCTTAATAAACACGGTTTGGTCAGGATGTATGAGCTTGTTAATGACTTTCTCTAGGCGCATGGCTAGAACTTGTTTAATTTGGAATATGCTTTATTTTTTATATTTACCCTTGTAGCAGTAGAAATATCATTTTAAACAAATAGGAGAATAGGTAAATTAGCATTATTTTGCATTTAGGAGGACTCACTCAGGGTCCCCAGTAATTTACACTGAATAGAATGTAGTCAAACACAATAACATTATTCCATTGAACACAAGTCACTCAAACAGTAGCCTACCGCCGGATAATCAAAACAGGCTATCATGTTTCATAATACAATTCCCTAATACTAGTCATATGTTACTGTGATTGGAGATAATCAAATTAGAAAGACAAGCATTTAGGCCTCATCTCCTCTCTCTCGCTCTCTCTCTCTCTCTCCTCTATCTCTCTCACACACACACACACACACACACACACACACACACACACACACACACACACACACACTAACACACGCGCGCACACACACACACTCGCCCTTCACAGCCCAGTGAGTGTGGGTGTATGATAGGTAATGATGATATTGTGAGACGCAGCGACACATTGTGGTGATTATGATTAGATGTGTATACCTTTTCTGATTGATTGAATTAATTAGTGAGGACAGGGAAATGAATATTCAGTCGAGTGGTAGTGTAAGAAAGATGTGTGTTTCATATGGTCTGTTTGTGTCTTTGTGTGTGTGTAGGTGTGTGGAAAAATGCATGGCTGTGTGCATGCATCCATGTGTGTGTGTGAGTGTTGGTCCGTGTGTGACCCTCACTAACCTCCACTGTCTGATAGCCTGGGGGAGATAAAGATGACATAGTGGGGATGGGTTGGGCCAGTGTGAGAGCACTGGAGGGCAGTGGAAAGCAAATGACTGAAAGTAGAAAAGAGTTGGAGTGGAAATGCCAGGATTGACTTGAAAATTGGCTTGTGTGAGTGTGTGTGTGTGTGTGTGTGTGTGTGTGTGTTTGTGTGTGTGTGTGTGTGTGTGTGTGTGATACAGTAGCTACCAAAGTTATAAAGCTATTAAATTAAAATGTACATCCTCTGTCTAGCTTTGCTCTCTCACCTGGCTCTCTGTCCCTCTCTCACTCCCCATCCATCCGTCCCTCTCATTCTCCCTCTCCCTCCACCCTCCTCCCCCTCTCTCTCTCTCCCTCCCTCTTCCTGCCATCTCTCACAGTGAGTAGTGTATCACTTGGCCCAGACTCATGGTGGTGAATAATACATCAGGAGACCAGAGAGAAGGATGGAGAAAGATATGGTGAGAGGGATGGAGAGAGAGAGAGAGAGGGATGAAGTGATCTCTGGCCTGCTCCTCTCCTTCCAGGCCCGTGGGCTCCCAGCAGCATCTGGTAGTGGGCTGAGTGGAATACTGACTACACATATGTGCATAACAGTGGAGGCTCCTCAGACGAGGAAGGTAGGACCATACTCAGTGAATTTCATAAAAATGTAAATGCTAAATCATTTAAAAAGTTATCCTTTTTTAGATAAAACTATACTAAATATAATCACGTCACCAAATAATTGATTAAAACACACTGTTTTGCAATGAAGGTCTACAGTAGCCTCAACAGCACTCTGCAGGGTAGAACCATTGTGTAGCCGGAGGACAGCTAGCTTCCGTCCTCCTCTAGGTACATTGATTTCAATACAAAACCTATGAGGCTCATGGTTCTCACCCCCTTCCATAGACTTACACAGTAATTATGACAACTTCCGAAGGATATCCTCCAGCCTATCAGAGCTCTTTCAGCATTAACTGACATGTTGTCCACCCAATCAAAGGATCAGAGAATGATCTAGTACTGAAAGCATAAGCTACAGCTGGCTAGCACAGCAGTGCATAAAATGTGGTGAGTAGATGACTCAAAGAAAGAGAGGGAGACAAATGTTGAACATTTTTAACAAATTAATTTCTTCCAAACTTTGGGAGAAGCAAGAGAGGGAGAGATTGTTATTTTTTTCAGTTTCACTTATTTAGCTAGCTAGTTTAGCTAGCTAGTTTAGCTAGCTAGTTTAGCTAGCTAGTTTAGTCTACTCAAACACCCAACTCAAACAGAGGGATGCTATGTTAGCTAGCTGGCTATGACTATCCAACACAACACTGGAACTCTTCCAAGTCAAGGTAAGCTTTTGGTTTTACAAATGTATTCCCACCAGGGCCCGCCGGTGTAACTGCTTACTGACTGTATACAGTAATGTTGCTACATGACTGTATCAGGTTTACTAATGAGTTAGTTCTATTAGCTACGCTGACTATGATGTTCCTTTAGCTAATATGGTAAGAACGATGCAGGCTATGTGTAGTGGTTCGGCTTGGAAAGGTTTTTCGCCTAGTCACATACAGCTGATGTGTTGTGCATTGAAGTCCACAATTTAAGGGAATAGGTGAGAGGAGAGTGCATAGGTGTGACAGGGAATACAAAGTGGCTGCTATGAAAGTGAACTGTGTTTATGTGTGATCAGTGGTGTATTCATTCCACCAATTCTGTTGAAAAATGTTTCTTAAACGGAAGCAAATGGAACAAAATGGGGATAAACATCAAATCAAATCAAATTTTATTTGTCACATACACATGGTTAGCAGATGTTAATGCGAGTGTAGCGAAATGCTTGTGCTTCTAGTTCCGACAATGCAGTAATAACGAACAAGTAATCTAACTAACAATTCCAAAAAAAACTACTGTCTTATACACAGTGTAAGGGGATAAAGAATATGTACATAAGGATATATGAATGAGTGATGGTACAGAGCAGCATAGGCAAGATACAGTAGATGTTATCGAGTACAGTATATACATATGAGATGAGTATGTAAACCAAGTGGCATAGTTTAAAGTGGCTGGTGATACATGTATTACATAAGGATGCAGTCGATGATATAGAGTACAGTATCTACGTATGCATATGAGATGAATAATGTAGGGTAAGTAACATTATATAAGGTAGCATTGTTTAAAGTGGCTAGTGATATATTTACATCATTTCCCATCAATTCCCATTATTAAAGTGGCTGGAGTAGAGTCAGTGTCATTGACAGTGTGTTGGCAGTAGCCACTCAATGTTAGTGGTGGCTGTTTAACAGTCTGATGGCCTTGAGATAGAAGCTGTTTTTCAGTCTCTCGGTCCCAGCTTTGATGCACCTGTACTGACCTCGCCTTCTGGATGACAGCGGGGTGAACAGGCAGTGGCTCGGGTGGTTGATGTCCTTGATGATCTTTATGGCCTTCCTGTAGCATCGGGTGGTGTAGGTGTCCTGGAGGGCAGGTAGTTTGCCCCGGTGATGCGTTGTGCAGACCTCACTACCCTCTGGAGAGCCTTACGGTTGAGGGCGGTGCAGTTGCCATACCAGGCGGTGATACAGCCCGCCAGGATGCTCTCGATTGTGCATCTGTAGAAGTTTGTGAGTGCTTTTGGTGACAAGCCAAATTTCTTCAGCCTCCTGAGGTTGAAGAGGCGCTGCTGCGCCTTCCTCACGATGCTGTCTGTGTGAGTGGACCAATTCAGTTTGTCTGTGATGTGTATGCCGAGGAACTTAAAACTTGCTACCCTCTCCACTACTGTTCCATCGATGTGGATGGGGGTGTTCCCTCTGCTGTTTCCTGAAGTCCACAATCATCTCCTTAGTTTTGTTGACGTTGAGTGTGAGGTTATTTTCCTGACACCACACTCCGAGGGCCCTCACCTCCTCCCTGTAGGCCGTCTCGTCGTTGTTGGTAATCAAGCCTACCACTGTTGTGTCGTCCGCAAACTTGATGATTGAGTTGGAGGCGTGCATGGCCACGCAGTCGTGGGTGAACAGGGAGTACAGGAGAGGGCTCAGAACGCACCCTTGTGGGGCCCCAGTGTTGAGGATCAGCGGGGAGGAGATGTTGTTGCCTACCCTCACCACCTGGTGGCGGCCCGTCAGGAAGTCCAGAACCCAGTTGCACAGGGCGGGGTCGAGACCCAGGGTCTCGAGCTTGATGACGAGCTTGGAGGGTACTATGGTGTTGAATGCCGAGCTGTAGTCGATGAACAGCATTCTCACATAGGTATTCCTCTTGTCCAGATGGGTTAGGGCAGTGTGCAGTGTGGTTGAGATTGCATCGTCTGTGGACCTATTTGGGCGGTAAGCAAATTGGAGTGGGTCTAGGGTGTCAGGTAGGGTGGAGGTTATATGGTCCTTGACTAGTCTCTCAAAGCACTTCATGATGACGGATGTGAGTGCTACGGGCGGTAGTCGTTTAGCTCAGTTACCTTAGCTTTCTTGGGAACAGGAACAATGGTGGCCCTCTTGAAGCATGTGGGAACAGCAGACTGGTATAGGGATTGATTGAATATGTCCGTAAACACACCGGCCAGCTGGTCTGCGCATGCTCTGAGGGCGCGGCTGGGGATGCCGTCTGGGCCTGCAGCCTTGCGAGGGTTAACACGTTTAAATGTCTTACTCACTTCGGCTGCAGTGAAGGAGAGACCACATGTTTTCGTTGCAGGCCGTGTCAGTGGCACTGTATTGTCCTCAAAGCGGGCAAAAAGTTATTTAGTCTGCCTGGGAGCAAGACATCCTGGTCCGTGACTGGGCTGGGTTTCTTCCTGTAGTCCGTGATTGACTGTAGACCCTGCCACATGCCTCTTGTGTCTGAGCCGTTGAATTGAGATTCTACTTTGTCTCTGTACTGGCGCTTAGCTTGTTTGATAGCCTTGCGGAGGGAATAGCTGCACTGTTTGTATTCAGCCATGTTACCAGACACCTTGCCCTGATTAAAAGCAGTGGTTCGTGCCTTCAGTTTCACACGAATGCTGCCATCAATCCAAGGTTTCTGGTTAGGGAATGTTTTAATCGTTGCTATGGGAACGACATCTTCAACGCACGTTCTAATGAACTCGCACACCGAATCAGCGTATTCGTCAATGTTGTTGTCTGACGCAATACGAAACATCTCCCAGTCCACGTGATGGAAGCAGTCTTGGAGTGTGGAGTCAGCTTGGTTGGACCAGCGTTGGACAGACCTCAGCGTGGGAGCCTCTTGTTTTAGTTTCTGTCTGTAGGCAGGGATCAACAAAATGGAGTCGTGGTCAGCTTTTCCGAAAGGGGGGCGGGGCAGGGCCTTATATGCGTCGCGGAAGTTAGAGTAACAATGATCTAGGGTCTTTCCACCCCTGGTTGCGCAATCGATATGCTGATAAAATTTAGGGAGTCTTGTTTTCAGTCTTGTTAAAATCCCCAGCTACAATGAATGCAGCCTCCGGATAAATCGTTTCCAGTTTGCAGAGAGTTAAATAACATACCTGAATTTGTCCAATAGAATCTCTCGTTTGCAACTGTTGGAGTAATGATTACACCCTATATCAGCTAGATGCACGCAAGGCGGCATTGAATGTCACTGTTTTGTCAATTTTGTCTCTCGACCAGTGTGCACCTACGTTGTAAGCGTTCATTCATAAGCTAGGTTGCAGCAACCTCATGATGGGTATAGGGAAAATTAGAGTATCATGTTGTAGCCTAAACCTACCGATGTTACATTGAGCTGTGTGAATGGAATATGAATAACAGTCATCCAATATGCTGTAATAGAAATAAGGCCATGTTCATGAAAACAAAGGTCCTCCTTCATCTTAAACGGCACTGACCGAAACTGGTGCATAACATACACACTCTTCTAAATGTGTATCTGGACAGAATACAGTATGCCGTTTTGGTCTCGAATGATGTGTCTGTTGTGTGTTGGTGAGTGGGGTGTATTTGTACTTTTTTCATCCCAGAACCAAGAATCAATTACTTTAGCTGGTTCCATTATTCATTTGATTTGGGCTTCCCTTCAAAGCAGGAACACCGGGACGGTAGGAGGTATGGAATTCTCCTGCAAGGTTTGATAATGTCTTATCTTCTGCTGAATAAAATGACACCTTATTCAGCTTGTATTCCTGCACGATGGATTCCAAAATGTCTCTACTTTAGAAAAGGAATACTCTCCGTGGATGTGGTGTGTCTGTATATTTAGTTGAGAGTAGTTCTAGTGACCGTTTAACTGGAACAGATAGAGAAGGCCTATAGAATGCCACAGAAACGCAATTCAATAGCTCAGTGAACAGCCAGCCACGGCTCTCATCAGAAACATCCCAAATCAGTTCCCGCCACAGGAGGTCGGTGGCACCCTAATTGGGGAGGACAAGCTCACGGTAATGGCTGGAGCAGAAGAAGTGGAATGTTGTTAAATACATCAAATACTCCTTTTTATTCACATCGGCGTCTTTCTCTCTCTCTCTTTAACCGCTCCCCCTTTTCTCTCTCCCTCGCCTTCTCTATTTCTTTTTTTCCCCAACCCCTGCTCTCTCTCCGCTCCTGCGCTCTCTCTTTCTCGCTCGCTCTCTCTCCCCCTTCTTCCCTCTCTTTCATTGCAGTTTCCAACCTTTTTTAATATCAAGCTTGTTTTAATTGATAAACTCATTGCCTGTGTCCATGAGGTCATTAACGACAGACAGACAGACCGTCAGCTCTCCGTTGCCGTAGTAGCACCCGAGGTTACTGTGGCTACTGACCGGAGGGATTAGCATACAAGAGCAATGAGCATTAAATTGGTACCAGCTTGCTGGCCTCCCCGCGTTACCATCATTATGCAGTTAAATTGGTCCGACAGCCAGCCACTGCTCCACAGGGGGATTGAGCTTCTTTTTCTTATTCCCTCTCAGCAACTGGTGGGGGGATTGTGTGTGTATGTGTTACATAGTACAGAACATGGGAAGGGGTTGTCGAGATTCATGCTGTCTCAGGGAGATTCTCGTTTGAGAAAAAGTCATCCTCCTCTCCTCCGTGACCCGCAAACCGATAAGTGGTCGAGGAGTGTGCCAATTGGTTAATAAGTGAATGGAGGAGTGTCTTCCTCGATAGCCTCCTCCTGCCAGGGGAAGACAAGAGTGTCCTCTCGACTCCCTAACGCGGAAGCGTTTTGAAATCCGCCTCAGCCCTTTTGAATCAGCCTTTGTTTTCTTGGAGGAGAAAAGCACACGTCTGGCTCAGCCAGCTAAATGTCATTTAGAATTTTACACATATATTTTGGGATTCCTCCTCTGTAAATGTAATTTGCCCGATGATGTACAAGTGGAGGAGTCTCATTTCATACAAGCGCAATTGTTTCCCCCTTTCTTCTCCTCACGACCTCTCCTCTGTTACCTTTGACCTTTTTCAAGGAGAGGAGAGGACAAAAGAGAGGACGCAGTCAAGCAAAACCAATTGAGATTCTCCTTCAGATTTTTATAAACAAAAGGTGACATGACTCATCGTATGTGGTGAGGTGATTCACTTTTGGGGAGGTTTTGTTTTGTTAAGTTAGTTTTTTCTGAGGGGATGCAAGATAAAGTATTCCCTGATTTATTGTTGTGTTTACCATATTAGGGTTTTTTTCTATTGGAAAGGTGTTGTGTGATGATAATCCAATTTGTTTGGTTAAATAATAGCTTATTATTTCACAGCTTATTACACTTGAGGAGATGTTAGATTGGCTTTCCATGACTTGTTGTGTTTCACATGATGGCGTTGTAATTCACAGGGAGTGTTTATGATATGAAGATTCAACTTGAAATGGTTCTCAGAGGAAATGGGACGTCGTCATGGAGAAGATAGAGCCAGTTCCCAGACTGATGGTGTTGGGTTGTACTTCAGGGGCTCTCAGGCTGCAGAGATGCAATCATAGCTGACTGAGTATTTGGCAGTGTGGAGTGGAGTTGAGGTCAGGTGAGGCAATATTCACTATTTTCAACCTGAAAATGTATGTACTGGACCCTACATTGAGATGGTATTACGTAAAATGAATCAAGGGTATGTTTCTGTCTCTATTCAGCTAGAACGTACTTATATTACTATTTGAAAGTGCATTAAGGATTTTTGCTGTTTTTTTTAAGAGTGGATCATCAAATGCTCAAATAAGACATGTTGTAAACGTGCCTTGCCATTTTCCTCCGTCACTGACAGCCTCATGACAGCTGTCCAATCAGCTCTGATCTTCCTAGAAGCTGACAGCATATTGGTTCTCCTCAAATAATTTATCACAAGGCCTCCTGGGTATTGATCAATGTCAAGGCCTGTCGATCTGGACAACCACCGTATTGTAGTGTGTTTGTGTGTGTGTGTGTGTGTGCACACTTGACAAACTTTCACTTCCCTTAACTTTATCCAAATGGGCATTTACTCTCCTATCTGTGAGGTTGACAGGCTTTTAAAATAAATGCATAGATTTATCAAATAATGCTACAATGTAATACTACCTTTGAATCAGCTGTTGTTTTCCTCACATGTTTAAAATATTTTGCATCTATAACATGTCTGGCACAACCATCTAAATGTCCTTTTACCATTTTACACATATATATATACTTCCTCTGTAAATGTTATTTGCCTGATGAGGCGTGAGTGGAAAAATAGAGTCTCATTTCATACACTTGTTCCCACCTTTTCCTCTCCCCGCCACCTCTTCTGGATTACCTTTGACCTTTTGACTTGTTGTGTTTCACATGATGGTGGTGTGCAATTCGTATGGAGTGTTCATGATATGAAGATTCAACTTGAAATGGTTCTCAGAGGAAATGGAACGTCGTCATGGAGAAGATAGAGCCAGTTCCCAGACTGATGGTGTTGAGTTGTACTTTAGCAGCTCTCAGGCTGCAGAGATGCAATCATAGCTGAGAGAGTATTTGGCAGTGTGGAGTTGAGGTCAGCTGAGGCAATTTTCACTCTTTTCAACCTGAAAACGTTGTTGTCGGTCACAGTAAACACCATACTGGCTTATATACTGAGATGTTATCCTTGTAAAATAAATGTTTTCAGTTTAAAAAATTAATCTTGGATACTATTCAGCTACGGAGACGATTCAGAGTTCAGATAAGCACACATTTGCTTCAATAAATGATTTATGTCAATGGAAGACTTTGAAAGAAAAATCTAATTAAGACGAGAAGTCTGAATATGCTGAATATGAGTGAATCATCAAATGCTCAAATAAGACATGTTGTAAACGTGCCTTGCCATTTTCCTCTGTACAAAAAGGAGGTAAAAGTAGATACAAAGCATTGTGGGATTCCTCCAGATCAGCTAAATGTCTTCACACAGCTCTCTCCCCTGTCATTGACAGCCTCATGACAGCTGCCCAATCAGCTCTGATCTCCCTAGAAGCTGACAGCTTATTGGTTCTCCTCAAATAATTTATCACAAGGCCTCCTGGGTATTGATCAATGTCAAGGCCTGTCGATGCTGACAACCACCATATTGTAGTGTATGTGTGTGTGTGCGTGCGTGTCTGTCTGCAGCCCACTCAAAAACGTTCACTTCACTCAACTTTATCCAAATGCACCTTTACTTTCCTATCTGTTAGGCTGATAGTCTTTTGAAATAAATTCATAGATCTCAACAGAAGCCTATATCGGTCTACTGCACTTACTTTTGTGACAAATATTTTGTTTTAAATAACATATACGTATATTACTTTTGTTTTTTTAAATCCGATTTTTCAGGGGGTGCAGCAGCACCCTCAGCACCCTTACTTCCTGCGGCTATGTCCTGGCGCACAGAAAAAAAGTGTCAAGGGAAGTCTCCGGCCTGAGAGGATGGAAGTTCAACATGTAGCTAGATGTACAGTACTAGTTAAAAGTTTGGACACACCTACTCATTGAAGGGTTTTTCTTTATTTTTTACTATTTTCTACATTGTAGAAAAATAGTGAAGACATCAAAACTATGAAATACCACATATGGAATCATGTAGTAACCAAAATAGTGTTAATACAAGATTGTTCAAAGTAGCCACACTTTGCCTTGATGACAGCTTTGCACATTCTCTCAACCAGCTTCACCTGGAATGCTTTTCCAACAGTCTTGAAGGGGTTCCCACATATGCTGAGCACTTGTTGACTGATTTTCCTTCACTTTCCTTCACAATCCCAAACCATCTCAAATGGGTTGAGGTCGGGTGATTGTGGAGGCCAGGTCATCTGATGCAGCACTCTATCACACTCCTTCTTGGTAAAATACCCTTTACACAGCCTGGAGATGTGTTGAGTCATTGTCCTCCTGAAAATGATAGTCCCACTAAGCGCAAACCAGATGGGATGGCGTATCGCTGCAGAATGCTCTGGTAGCCATGCTGGTTAAGTGTGCCTTGAATTCTCAATAAATCACTGACAGTGTCACCAGCAAAGCACCCCCACACCATCACACCATCACACCTCCTCCTCCATGCTTCATGGTGGGAACCACACATCCTTCGTTCACCTACTCTGCGTCTCACAAAGACACGGTGGTTGGAACCAAAAATCTCAAATTTGGATTACTGATGTTAATTTTACAATATTATTCTTATTATATTATTATATTATTCTTATTATTATAATAAAAATAAAGCCATACAAATAGTTTCAGTTAGTGGAGATGGAGGAGCCTGAAATGAAAACATATTCTTAAAGTACTTTACTTCCTCTTTCAAAATATCATTTGGTGAATCATGCGTGACTCCATCATTTGTAACAAGTTTTAATACTTTTTTTTGGTAGCTTTTCTATAGCATTTCTATATTGAAGATTGAAAAAGAATTTGGTGCATTTTTCCCCATATTCCATCCAGTTCGCTTTATTTTTATAATCTATTACACTGGATCTTTCTTGAATAAGTTCCTCCATTTCTTTTAGTTTTTCCTCTAACTTATTCTGTTCCTCGATGGTACTGTTTTTATTGCTATCTAACTGTACTGTTAGTCCTTCAATTTCCTTTGTTAATATGGACTCTTTTGATCTAAATTGCTTTTGTTTTATAGATGAGTACTGAATTGCATGGCCTCTAAAGGCACACTTAAAAGTGTCCCATACAATAAGGGGATCTGCTGTACCTATGTTATGTCTGAAAAAGTCAGTAATAAATGCTTCTGTCCTAGATCTAAACAATTTATCAGCTAGTAGGCTTTGATTAAATTTCCAATATCCTCGCCCACGTGGAAATTCCGTAAAAGTAATATATGCCAATTATGTGATGATCCCACCGCATTCTGTCCCCTATCAACATTTTTTAAACTTTTGGTGCCAGAGAGAATGACATAAGAAAGTAGTCAAGACGACTAGCTTGATTAAGCCTCCGTCAAGTATATCTCACTAGTTCAGGGTATTTAAGTCTCCATATATCCACTAATTCCAATATATCCATGACATTCATGATTTCCTTAAGTGCCTGAGGGTGATAGGAAATCACACTACAAACCTTCTGGTCCATAGAGGTATTTAAGACCGTATTAAAATATCCCACAATAATAATAGAGTCTAGTGTTAGTTGTAGAGTTGCTACATTCTTATATATATTTTCAAAGAAACGTGGATCATCATTATTTGGACCGTATCTGTAGCCATATCTGTTTATTGTCCAATAACATATTTAAAATAATCCATCTACATTCATAATCTGTTTGGACAATTTGCACATTTGGATCAAAATTACTGTTAAATAAAACCATCACCCCTTTTAAATTTCTTTGCCCCTGGGAGAAATATATTTCGCCCCCCCCCAGTTCTTTTTCCACAAAACTTCATCTAAAATGGTTGAATGGGTTTCCTGTAAAACAATAGATATTATATTCCTTCTCTTTTAGCCAGGTAAATACTGATCGTCTTTTCTTATTATCTGCTAGGCCATTACAATTGTAACTGGCTATACTTATTTCACCACTTACCATAATGAGACACAACTTTCAATTCTATTTATCAAAATATATGTTTGTAAACGTACCATTAAAAAGTAACATGATGATTGAGCATCTATGTAGCTTGTACCATGATATTTGCATTGCTACTAAGTAAACCTCCAATTGGTCCCCACCATTCCACCCGCTAAAAGCCCTCCTCACCCTGAGCTGGGCCGTCATCCCAATGCCCGGCCGACCACCTCTGACCCCCCGCATCCCTTAGCCCTGGACAGACTGGGATCCATCCTTTGAAAAGAGCACACAGTGCCATTTACCGAAACGAAGTAGATCAACTGCCAAATGCATTTCCATCGCCCTCACCTCGATTTGTATTATATATAGCTGTGGATCATCCTCTATCGTCCCTAACATCTTTTACTCCTTCGCAACAGTTGTGGGATACACACATACACCCACCCACACTCAACCCTTTCCCCCCACACAACCATAAACTCACATTCTCAACAGTTGCACCATCCCAGAGCCCAACGGAAGAAAGGTCCTGATTTACAAATGCACTTACTGTTGCAGCTGCATGAGAAGGCCTGTAAGACCGCGCAAAACAAATGGGCAGAAATTGAGAGATTTTATTAACCATTGTCACATCCTAGATGATGGAGGTCAAATGTTCACCTTTTCCCTGAAACACCCACAATACGGACATCCGTATTGACCATATTCCCAAGCAGTCAGACTTTTGATTTTGTGCCACCAGGGTCACAATAATATATTCTCCTTCTCTGAATGTCTGCGTGTGACCCCCTCCCCATGGGTTACTGCAGCTAGTAATGCCAGCACTGCCACTGCCTGGGTGGGGGCACCCCACCGGAACTCCCACCGGCTAGGTACAAGGTCGTCAAGGTTCTCATTAGCAGCTTTGAGAATTTCCTTGTATAGTATGCTCTCCCTTTAGGGGGCTTTGGCTTTGCAGGACCAACCCTGCCAAGCAGGCTCAGAATCTTGAGGGGGCGGTGCTGCTCTAGGTCTCTGACCGCATTTTGGCTGCATACAGGCAGCTTACAGCAGACCCATAAAACAGTTAGGGACTTCTCCTTAGTCTCTGGGTCATTCAGGTGGGTGTCTAGGGTATAGGGTTGTGGACCATTAAATTAGGATCATAAATAAATAATTAGATATAATTTATTTTAAAAATGTAGTTCCCCATGATAGGACAATAAATAAATCAAATGTATAATTTATTTTAAAACTGTTCCACCATGATAGGACAATAAATAAATAATAATTCATTATAAAAGTATATCCATCATCTGAACAATATTGAAAGCCCTCTCATACCCCGGCTCACAGCAATACATTGGTTCTGGGATATGCAACCATTTCATTACTCACTCACTCAACTTTCCCAAACATAACAAATAAAATAAAAAATAAACATACACCACACCATCCACACATACTGTGCCTTCTGTTTACATAGTTTTTACTTCACCATGTTGAATTAGTGCTTGTGTGTTCCAATTAGTCATATGTGAAGATATACAAAAGCTATATTTTTTTATTTTATTGTATTGTTTACAATCCATAACCGGGCTAGAATTGTGTTTCATTATTTTCCTCATCTATGAGAACTTTGTCATTTTAAAAATAGCCATGGAGTAGTCTTTGTGTCTCTGAACAACTGGTTATCAATATATAGTTTATCAACGACGAGAGCTACTCGTTTCCCTTTTAAAGTATTTTCTTTGAAAATTGGATACAGAACTTTACGCCGTTCTGCAATTTCCTTCGGAAACTGGTCATTCATGCCCAGCAAGTCTTTTACCCAGGCTTTTAACCATTATTTTATCTTTAAATGAAGCAAATTTGGCAACGATTGGGCGTTCATACCTTTGGCCTCTCTGTCCGAAGTGGTACATGTTCAAGTTGGATTTTGTCGATAGCTTCGCGTGGGATCTGAAGCGCTGTAAGGAGGAACTCTCGAACTACAGATTCAGGAACTTCTCCTTCTTTCTCCTGGATACCTGTAAGTACCAGATTCTCTCTCATGGATCTAGTTTGTATGTCCAGTAAGGCTTCTCTCAGAACGGTGTTCTCCTTTTTAAAATTTCATTCACTTTGGTTTCAATCTTATTGACTGTCCCTTTTAGCTTGTTTGTTTCCTTCTCCAATGTCGCAGCTTTTTCATCACTCATCTTGAGGCTTGCCTTCAACTCTTTTATATCCTTACTAACTAATTCAAGTATACCCAGTTTGACATTTATTGATTTTAACAGATCGGTTTTGACCTTTACCATTCCCGGTGGTGAAAATATTAAATCGTCTGTAGAAGAGTCACGTTTTCGTTTTGGAATCGGTTCCCCTGTCTTACTCTCCGTCATGTTTGGGTGTTGCTTGTTTTCGTAATATTTGTCGATAAATGTCTCTAGTCTTAAGATTTGTTTTGTGTTATTATCCAGATTGAAGGTTATCACCCACCAGATTGTGTAGTGCTAATATTTTAGTCGATATTGAATATTACGTTTTCTCTTGAGGTGCTCCACATAACTTCGTTCAGTCCGCCATTACCTGTCTCCTCTGCTCCCTGCGTATTTCTACCCATCCTATAGAAAATTTATGGGCAGAACTGAAAAAGCGTGTGCGAGCAAGGAGGCCTACAAACCTGACTCAGTTACACCAGCTCTGTCAGCAGGAATAGGACAAAATTCACCCAACTTATTGTGGAAGGCTACCTGAAATGTTTGACCTAAGTTAAACAATTTAAAGGCAATGCTACCAAATACTAATTGATTGTATGTCAGCTTCTGACCCACTGAGAATGTGATGAAAGAAATCAAATCTGAAATGACCCTAGTGCGCCAGTGCTTGTTCAGCTTGGAGCTACAGCAGGAGGTTGGGATGCCAGGTTGGATTGGCAGTTTGTGGACAGATCCATCATGGCCCTGACAGGAGGGAGGTGCTCTGACATCCTGCTCTGCCCTAGGAGGACAACCCCCGTCCTCTTAATGAGGCTCTTGGGGGGGGGCGCAGTGTTGATCAGGTGCCTTGCTGGCCCACCCAGGTACATCTGAGGAGTCTTTCATTTGTGTCTGTCATTCTTGTCTCGTCTGTGTGGTGTTTCTTTCCCGACCTTTAAACAAAGCCCCAACATTGAGCACATAAATAGTCTCTATCTGACCTTGTTCTTATTATTTACTTGCTTCTTCTCAAAACAGAAATAATTCCTTCCTTATATATTTAGGCCTAAACCCTTAAACTGATCTCAGTAGGGACATACTGCTTCTTTACCCGCTGGATCTGCTTTTGTTATCCTGTCGAGTCTTATGGTGTCAACATGGACCAGAACACAAACCCCAACCTGATCTCCCTGAGAGAAAAATAAAAAGACTTCCCCTCCTTTCATTGGTTCTCACTCCCATTTTTTCTTCCCTCCCTCCTTTACCCTTCTACTCCCTA
Organism: Oncorhynchus tshawytscha; assembly: GCF_018296145.1. Classification (NCBI taxonomy): domain Eukaryota; kingdom Metazoa; phylum Chordata; class Actinopteri; order Salmoniformes; family Salmonidae; genus Oncorhynchus; species Oncorhynchus tshawytscha. The sequence goes on from NW_024609757.1 coordinate 327,426, forward strand.
TTTTTCTGCTTCCATTCGTCCTCCTGCGATTTCTACTCTTTCATCAGCAGTTTTTCTTCAGCTCCGAATCACCCTCTTTCTCTATCTTTCTTAGTCCCCACTTTCCTTCTCTCTTCCCTACCTCTCTCTTCCCTACCTCCCTCTTCCCCACCTCTCTTTTCCTCTGTCGTCTGCTCCTACTTCTCCAGCAGTTTTCCTTCAGTTCCAAATCACCCATCTCTCTCTTTCCCTCTCTCCATCCATCCCTCTACCTACCCTCTGTCTCCCCCTCCTTCCCCAAGGCAGGGTATTAAGTTCACACCATCCATGATAGATGAAGGTACATGAAAGCTGCCTATTGATTTCTCTCCCCGCACCACAACCTCCAGAAGTAATAAACGGCGTTGCGTTACCACCCCCAAACCGCACAGCCTCATATTTCTTGGAAGCCTGAAATCGAAGAAGCCGCACGAAGATGAAATCAAACCGGTAGCTGGGAGCAGACTCACGTTGAATTGTACCAAGTTAGTTACTGTTCTTTACTTACAGTAAACAATTTCATTGAAATGACATGAAACAACAATGATTCAACCGGTGTGTGCCCGGTGGGTAGTTTATTAAAATGATGCATAAACCTTCAAACGCTGTTGATAAATCCTATCTTAATGGTCCCTGGGCGTAAAATGCCACCACTGTTGTACTAATACGGTCATCCGGAATGATTTAAAAGTCTGCCCAGCGACTTGGCGGCTGCTACGCCACTTTCACACAGATTGGAGGTGATTTAAGCCCATAGCAGACGGATGGACTGCCTGAGGAGACGTTGGCCATTTTGGATCAGCGAGGGTCTGATTTCTAGAGAACCGCAATGGCTGAGCGGTAACAGGATGAAGGACTTAATTACTAGGGCTAACTGAGCGACTGCGGCACTACATGTTCGAATTATGTTAGAGCCAATTTGGCTTTTAATTGTTAACCATTTCTTCTCTCTCTCAATTAAATTCAAAGGGCTTTATTTCTCTCTCTCTCCTCTCCCTTTCTCTCTCTCTCTCTTTCTCTTTCCTGGAAAAAAGTGCTTGGATTGAAGGAAAGGAAGAGTTAGAAAGGAAGCACAATGGATGGATAGAAAGTAACGAAGAATGAATGATGAAGAAATATATATTTTTTAAATTCAATCAATGAGGTCCGTTCTTTTGATGAAAATAATGAATCCTATTAGCACAAATGATCTACAGATCTATGAAGGCACTCAATGTGATCCTTGTCTTTTGTTGATGTGGATGTCTTATTGATTATGCACATTGGATAGTGTTTGTGACATGAAAGGTATTCAACATTGTTTCCTTATTGACTGGATGTGTACAGTGTCAAATAGCATATTATGCTTAAACTTGTTGTGACTGCATTGATTTTAGCATGAATCTGAGAGAGAATATTCAACCTTTTAGAATAAGTTGGTGTGGATACTCTTCCTCTGTCTCTTTCTTTCACCCCTCTCTCCCTCTACATCCCTCCTTCTCGCTCTCTCTCTCTCTATTCTTCTTTCTTTCACTCCTATCTATCTATCTATCTATCTATCTATCTATCTATCTATCTATCTATCTATCTATCTATCTATCTATCTATCTATCTATCTATCTATCTATCTATCTATCTATCTATCTATCTATCTATCTATCTATCTATCTATCTATCTATCTATCTATCTATCTATCTATCTATCTATCTATCTATCTATCTATCTATCTATCTATCTATCTATCTATCTATCTATCTATCTATCTATCTATCTATCTATCTATCTATCTATCTATCTATCTATCTATCTATCTATCTATCTATCTGCAGCACTCTATGGGCCCATCTAGGGTGGTTTCTACGGTGATGAGGGAGACGGTTGCCATGGGAACATGACAAGCAGCAGCCGCCCAGTGCTTTGGGGAGTGATTGGTGGCAGCTCCTCCAGTCCTGAACTCTTGTCCTTTTTACTGTGACTCTCCCTCACCACATAGACACCTCAGATGAGCAGAGAGGGAGATGGAGGAATGAGACAGAGGAGTGAAATTCTAGTCAAAGAGCAGGTTCCTGTCATTTCCATTGTGGTGCAGAACCCTAGAATCATTTTATTCCATCCCTTGAAAATAGTGTTTGTTAAAGAAAGAACATATGAGGAAATTGTCTTCTTAAAGAAAGGGAGAAAATATTTTTGGAGTGTAAAAAATGTAGGTCATCTCAGAGTTGTGAGATGTTTTGTTGAGTTGGTTTGAATGCTAGAAATTGGGTCTCTGAAATGATGCAATCACCTGAAAGGTTGTGCACAAATGTAATAGCTTGTACAAGCTTTAACATTAAGTTACAGATATTGAACTCCTCCAGTACAGGGTCAAATAGCTTTAACATGACAGATATTCAACTCCTCCAGTACAGGGTCAAATAGCTTTAACATTACAGATATTCAACTCCTCCAGTACAGGGTCAGATAGCTTTAACATTACAGATATTCAATTCCTCCAGTACAGGGTCAGATAGCTTTAACATGACAGATATTCAACTCCTCCAGTACAGGGTCAGATAGCTTTAACATGACAGATATTCAACTCCTCCAGTACAGGGTCAAATAGCTTTAACATTATAGATATTCAACTCCTCCAGTACAGGGTCAGATAGCTTTAACATGACAGATATTCAACTCCTCCAGTACAGGGTCAAATAGCTTTAACATTACAGATATTCAACTCCTCCAGTACAGGGTCAGATAGCTTTAACATGACAGATATTCAACTCCTCCAGTACAGGGTCAAATAGCTTTAACATTACAGATATTCAACTCCTCCAGTACAGGGTCAGATAGCTTTAACATGACAGATATTCAACTCCTCCAGTACAGGGTCAAATAGCTTTAACATGACAGATATTCAACTCCTCCAGTACAGGGTCAAATAGCTTTAACATGACAGATATTCAACTCCTCCAGTACAGGTTCAAATAGCTTTAACATGACAGATATTCAACTCCTCCAGTACAGGGTCAAATAGCTTTAACATTACAGATATTCAACTCCTCCAGTACAGGGTCAGATAGCTTTAACATTAAGTTACAGATATTCAACTCCTCCAGTACAGGGTCAGATAGCTTTAACATGACAGATATTCAACTCCTCCAGTACAGGGTCAAATAGCTTTAACATTACAGATATTCAACTCCTCCAGTACAGGGTCAGATAGCTTTAACATTAAGTTACAGATATTCAACTCCTCCAGTACAGGGTCAAATAGCTTTAACATGACAGATATTCAACTCCTCCAGTACAGGGTCAAATAGCTTTAACATTACAGATATTCAACTCCTCCAGTACAGGGTCAGATAGCTTTAACATTAAGTTACAGATATTCAACTCCTCCAGTACAGGGTCAGATAGCTTTAACATGACAGATATTCAACTCCTCCAGTACAGGGTCAAATAGCTTTAACATGTAAGTGTACCATGACCCTAGTTGAACCACGATGCAGTGTCAGCAAATTAACCCCTCGTTGCATTTACGAATGAAACCCTACTCCCTTGCTCCCCTTGACACCATTTAGTGGGTCTCTTCGTAGGATCAGGGTGTTTTGGCACTTATTGAGTTAACCCTGTTTAGAACAGTCAGTCCATTAGTTTAAGGAGCGAGCACAGCCTTACTACAGTACAGTGGTCTCTGCATGACTCTACACTCACACTTCAATGTAATTAGTGGTGAATAATGAGACAAGGGATGGGGAGTAAGGAACACCCCTAGTTCTTCAGTCCTCTGTGGTCGTCTATCCTGAAACCATAACATTACCATTTCTGCCTGTCTGTCTGTCCGTCCGTCCGTCTGGATGGATGGATGGACACCCAGTACAGTGTAATGCTTGGTTTATAGTTGATCGTACCACAGACATGAGGCATAATACTGATTCAATTTACAGTTTGAGAGATGGTATAATATGTGATCATTCCTCTTAAGTATATGCCTCTTTTTTTCAATTTTTGCCTAAAATATCATACCCAAATCTAACTGCCTGTAACTCAGAACCTGAAGCAAGGATATGCATAGCCTTGATACCATTTGAAAGGAAACACTTTGAAGTTTGTGGAAATGTGAAATGAATGTAGGAGAATATAACACATAAAAGATAATACAAAGAAAAAAACATGTTTTTGTATTTTTTTTTGTACCATCTTTGAAATGCAAGGGAAAGGCCATAATGTATTATTCCAGTCTAGGCACAATTTAGATTTTTTTGCCGCTAGGTGGCAGCAGTGTATGTGCAAAGTCTTAGACTGATCCAATGAACCATTGCATTTCTGTTCAACATTTTGTATCAAGACTGCACAAATGTGCATAACTGTTTCATTTATAACTTTTCAAGTTCATAACTGTGCACGCTCCTCAAACAATAGTATGGTATTCTTTCCCTGTGACATCTACTGTAAATTGGACAGTGAAGATTTCTGAACATATGAGATATGTCTATGTCCTGGGAAATGTCCTTGTTACTTACAACCTCATGCTAATTGCATTATCCGTTAGCTCAATCGTCCCGAGGGGGACCCGCCGATCCTGTAGAGGATAATTAGAAACGAGTTGAGACGACAGACTTCGTGGGTTTCCACCAGTATTAAAAGGATGAGAAATGAAATGGAACTTATCTGGAACTTATGGAACTTATCTGGAACTTATGGAACTTATCTGGAACTTATGGAACTTATCTGCAACTTATGGAACTTATCTGTCAGTTTCTTTATTGTTTTTCTATCACTGTCTACTCTCTCCGTCGACTCCCACTCTTCCCTCTGGATGTCTATGGGGCAAGATAACAAAGTAGAGAGATGTTTGAGGGCCTAGCTCTTATAGTTTTGCCTTCTGTCAAACTTCTCATTAGAAACCAGACCATGGCACCTTTGACATCAGAGACTATGCTAAGCCTCCCATAATGTTAGGTCCAATACGTTCCAGGTGTGTGTGTGAGTGAGTGTGCATGTGTGTTTTTTGAGTGTATGCGCGTGCATCTGTGTGCAGGATTTCGCTCAGAAGTTTGACTGGCGTTTCTCTAAAGGTCACAGTGAGCTCTTCTCAATGTTACGTCATGTGACACATGCTTTCAGTATTTTCTATACAGGCGACGGCGTTGGCCCCCTTGTTGAGGTGGGCTGGCTGAGCCCCCTGTGTAGTGAGAACAATGACAGAGGCATCATCGGGGCGCATGTAGAAGCCGATATCTACAAGTGTGACATTTGATTTGAGGACGTCATTGGGTTCATCCCAAACGGCACCTTATTCCCTATGTAGTGCATCCATTTTACCATAGGGTGCCATTTGGTCTCAGCCATTGTTTGTATTGAGCCGAAATGTCCACCACAGGTAGAAATTGTCACTGTTCCCTAAAAGCTAACCTTAGGAGGGGAAATGTGATAGAGAGCGCACACACACCCACACTTACTAACTAAATTGGCACCCTCCCCTAAAACCTAACCTTTATCATTAGGAAGGAAAATGTCAAACTGACCTTAGATCAGCCACTAGGGATAACATCATCCTATTTCCCATTAATTTGACTGGCATACTCTGCAGGGCCAATGACTCTTAGTAATGGTTTTCTACCCAAAGCCTCAAGAAGCTCTCAAACTGCCACAAACTTTTCCGTAATTACCAAACGCTACCAAGTATCCACAGTATGTGTGAGGAATGGAGAATTAGAGAGAGTGTGTGTGTGTGTGTGTGTGTGTGTGTGAGGAACAATTACTTTCTTGTGCTAACACACACACACACACACACACACACACACACACACACACACACATACATACAGAGTCACCAGTGAAACCGTGGAGAGACGAGAGAGAGAGATGATACTTAGCTCCAGCTCATTAACTGAGGCCTGTTAGGTTGGAAATAAATTGGGTGAGATTCCACATTCCAACACACGCACACACACCCTCCGTCCCAAACCCAAACACACACACACACCCTCCGTCCCAAACCCAAACACACACACACACACCCTCCGTCCCAAACACACACACACTGGATGAGAAGCTGATTAGTTCATTTTTTATTCCCCCCACCCCAAACCACCCGTCTGTCCGTCGTGGGTGTAGTGAGGTGAGGCCCCTATCCACTCAGCCTGAGCCAGGCACCCCTGGAGGCCCTGTGGGGCCCCGCAGCAGATGTCAATGGGACAGGTGCCATCCTTTACCCCCAAGCCATAAGCAGGCTTGCAGCCAGCTACAGCTCAGAGGTCACCTAAGCAGAGGAGGTAAGCAGTCGGAGATCCATTCATTGTTTAATGTAGATGATATAATACAGAACAATGGCTTTGATATAGTGGTAGCAAGACATGTTCCTATGGGTAAATGTCCATGATAACAAATACACACCTGCAGGGTGGCAGGTAGCCTCATGGTTAAGAGCATTGGACCAGTAATCGAAACATTGCTGGTTTCAAATCTCTGAGCCGACTAGGTGAAAAATCTGTTGATGTGCCCTTAAGCAAGGTACTTCACCCTAATTACTCCTGTAAGTCATTCTGGATAAGAGTGTCTGCTACATGACTAAAATGTTAATGCAGTCACACTTTCTCTCACAGTCATGTATGGATACATCTATCCCAGCACACACAGACAGATGCTATCAAAGGAGCACACTCACTCACTCAATAGCTACTTGAATTGTGTGTGTGTGTGTGGGTGGGGACCATGGAGGTGCAGCACTGCAGTGTGTTTTTGAAGACTTTCTGTGTCTGAGGGGAATGGAGAGCTGGAAGAGAAAGAAGGGAGGAGGAAGGAGATAGGGGGAGGGAGGCGAGAGACACAGGTGGAGGAGGAAGTTTGAGATGGGGGAGAGTCTGAGAGATGTGAGGACATATTGCCAACCCTCACTTTCTACATCTGTGGTCACTGTTTCTGTTTCTCTCCCCAAACAACCTGCCTGTCTATGACACTGGAGGTGTTTGGGGTGGTGAGGACAAGTAAGAAGACATCACTTATTACAGTCAATCAGATGTAACTTACATTCAGGGAACCACTCCTCCAGCCATCACTTCTCCCTTTGTGATGTCATATCCTGGCCAGCCGAATACAGGTGGTCTCTCCGTCAACATGAGGCTTTTGCTGGTCCCGCCCCAACTACATACAGATAGACAGACAGACGGACGGACGTGTTCCCCTATTTCCATGTTTTGGTGTGTGTGTCAGAGGTGAGTGATGATTAGCCAGTGTTTGAGAAGAGGTGTCTGGTCTGTTAGGAGGACATGCAGATGCTCTCCAATTTCCTGGACACAAGGTGACATATGAAGTCTTTCCCTACACCCTACACCCTACTTACCTATTACCCCCTACTCTCACCCTGGTCTAGTCCCTCACTCTTAAACCACTAACCCATACGTTTCCAACATGACCTGACGTGTGTACAGCATGTGTGTTACACACACACACGTCACGGCAGCACTCGGATCTCCACGCCATGATGGCCGACTTCTTGGGGTTCCTGTTACAACGGAAAACCGTGCGACGTCATCATGTACTTCCGCGAGAACTTCTCCCCTTTTCAACCTCCCGCACCTCCTCACCTTGAGGACAGACACTGTTGCTGCGTCGGTCAGAGGAAGGACCCAAAAATTGTCAGACTCCAGTCACCCAAGTTATAGACTGTTCTCTCTGCTACCGCACAGCAAGCGGTACTGGAGCGCCAAGTCTAGGTCCAAGAGGCTCCTTATTAACATCCTTTACCTCCAAGCCATAAGACTGCTGAACAGCCAATCAAATGGCTACCCTGACTATTTCCATTCACCCTCTTTTTTACACTGCTGCTACTCACTGTTTATGATCTATGTACGTATAGTTCCTTTACCCCTACCTACATGTACATATTACCTCAATTACCTCGACTTACCTGTTTATGATCTATGTACGTATAGTCCCTTTACCCCTACCTACATGTACATATTACCTCAATTACCTCGACTTACCTGTTTATGATCTATGTACGTATAGTTCCTTTACCCCTACCTACATGTACATATTACCTCAATTACCTCGACTTACCTGTTTTATCTATGTACGTATAGTCCCTTTACCCCTACCTACATGTACATATTACCTCGACTTACCCGTACCCCCGCACATTGACTAGGTACCGGTACCCCCTGTATATAGCCTCATTATTTTATTGTGTTACTAAATAAAACAACATTTATAAATAGTAAATATTTTCTTAACTCTATTTTCTTCAAACTGCATTGTTGGTTAAGGGCTTGTAAGTAAGCATTTCACGGTTGTATTCGGTGCATGTGACAAATCAAGTTTGATTTGATAAGTCTAGTAGCTTCCACTAATAAACACTTTAGTGAAGACAATACTTTCCTGGTTAGCAGTTGACATCTACACTAAACAATGAATTGATCTCAGTGGCCCTCAAGATCTAGAATATTGATGAAATGTGAGTGCTTTTATGGATGTTTAGTTTATTATTTTGTGATACAGTTTTTACTGTTTTTTGCCTTCATGAGCTGTACTGAAACTAATTCCAATCAACTCTGTTGCTATGGCAATCGCAAGTGATCCAGTTGTGTGAATGAAAAGACAATGTATCATTTCATGTCTTGAATGTATCCCATGCTTAATATCTGTTAATGACTTTATCCTCTAGTGAGAATTACACTAATTGCTACTTTTCGGTGGCTCTGATAAATCCATGCATTTGTAAGAATACAATTATAAATAGAATTATGCTCGTCTGACTCAACAAGTAACACCACTCTTTGTTTAACTTTGCTGCCCGGACATCGTGGGAATGTGACAGTCTTTGAATAACACTGTTATGTGTGCATTCATTCTCCAGATCATTTTGCAAGGCAGACTGAGTCACCATTGACTTTCCATACCAAACTGTCTCTGCTTCTCTTGTTTCCACCCCATACAAAAGAGCAGAAAGACCAATCGGTTGAGAGCTTTTATTGGAAGGTAGAGTAAACATATCAAACCGTCCGAGCGCAAATGAAAAGCAACATTTCATCCGTGTGCATCTACTGATGCACTGACACTCAATGCACTTAAAAGGCTGAGTCCACTCAGTGGGGGAAGGTCAGGATGGTGAGTACACACCAGGTACAGCAACATTACGCGCTGTTACTATACATTTTCTACATGCTGTGGTTTCCATGTATATTATGATTTCAAAAAGCAAACTTGAGCCACAGGGAAGGAGCCCCGAGTCAGAACGTACTGTAGCCCGAAACAAAGTCTGATGAGCTGTTGTCTTTTTTGATTTGGTGTGATCCGTCTTCAACAAGTAAAACATTTCAATCAAAAAACACCTTTGTGAATTAAGAGGACTACAGTTCCCAGAGTACACCGGATGTTACCGAGCTATGGCTGCAACAAGTCGTGATTGGCTTGTTTTAAAACAGAAAATATCATACTGTCAATCTAGAGCACTGTCCTCGTAGTCCTGAATAAGTGACTGGCATACACAACATTGGCTTCAAGTTTCTAGTGGATGTGTGGTGGTGCTTCTTGCCTGCAGATTTCCCATCTCCTACTAATCAAGATCCACAACCCAGCTCTAGCTCGTGCTGGAATGCACGTCCCTGCTCCTGCAGGTGCTGGGCTCAGGCTGTGCTCCAGTACACATGTACTAATGGACTTCTGAAACCGGACCTAGCAAGATGTCAGCCCCCATGAATCGACATGTGCAACCGTGAGTAGATTACATTGAAAACAACGGTCGGCCATCTTGGAAGCTGTCTCCAGCTCTTTTTATAGCTCAGTGGTTGACACAAGCCATTTCGCTCTGCTCTTGCTTGTAAATATTTTGCTTCAAGACCTAGAAAGAAATCACCCAGATAATAATTGTTGTGATGATAGACTTCGCTGCCTAGACCGGAGCCTCTGAGTGCCATACAGAGAATGAACTGACAGACGATTCATGACCACCACGGTTATATTTTCACCATTACTGCAGAGAAAATGGCTTGTTTCTAGCTAACAGTTCAACAAGATATGACCCATATTACCGGCGCAACGTTTCAGATTGACAGGCCGCATTTGACATAATAAACCACTTTGTGGGCTAAAGCCGATGAGAATGTACAGTGCACAGTGTGTACAATGTACAGTGTTGTATAAGGTGGCTGCCGACCTAAGGTGCTCGCCGGCAGTAGCTAGTAACTTGGCCATTTGTTTCTCACACAGGATTATATTTCAAGTAGGATAGCAGTCTACACAAGACATAACTCATATTGGGAACCTTCTAGATGTCACCATGATACAGTCTACCCAATGGGGAGAGCATGAATGGCAACAACACCAGGACACAGTGTCCTTATAGCGGTCCCAGGGATCTAGCTTTTGTCAAATTAACATCAGGTTTGACTTTTCAGGGCAGGTTAGGAGAATTTACGCAGTAGTTCAGGATAATTAATGTAGCAGGTTAGGATTAATTAGGTTAAGGTTAGGAAAAGGGTTAAGGTTAGCTTAAATGAAAGAACAATCTACATTTGATGACCATTTTGCAAAAGCTAGATCCCTTCAAGCCATTACCTCTCTAAGCTGAGCGACATAGGTAATCGTTTTGCAGCCCAGAAGTGTCCATATAGCCTCTCCACTCTAGCCATTTGTTTAATTTAAACAACCTTGTCCCATAATGTTGCAGTATTAGTATTGGTGGTACAGAAAGAAAGGAAAATGTTGTGAGTCTGGTAAAATTGTCTGTTGTGTATACACGATATAGGCAATAGTAATGTTTTATTAGTTAGCTATAGGGTTTGAAGTACATGTATCAAATCAAATGTTATTGGTCACATACACATGGTTAGCAGATGTTATTGGTCACATACACATGGTTAGCAGATGTTATTGGTCACATACACATGGTTAGCAGATGTTATTGGTCACATACACATGGTTAGCAGATGTTATTGGTCACATACACATGGTTAGCAGATGTTATTGGTCACATACACATGGTTAGCAGATGTTATTGGTCACATACACATGGTTAGCAGATGTTATTGGTCACATACACATGGTTAGCAGATGTTATTGGTCACAAACACATGGTTAGCAGATGTTATTGGTCACATACACATGGTTAGCAGATGTTATTGGTCACATACACATGGTTAGCAGATGTTATTGGTCACATACACATGGTTAGCAGATGTTATTGGTCACATACACATGGTTAGCATATGTTATTGGTCACATACACATGGTTAGCAGATGTTATTGGTCACATACACATGGTTAGCAGATGTTATTGGTCACATACACATGGTTAGCAGATGTTATTGGTCACATACACATGGTTAGCAGATGTTATTGGTCACATACACATGGTTAGCAGATGTTATTGGTCACATACGCATGGTTAGCAGATGTTATTGGTCACATACACATGGTTAGCAGATGTTATTGGTCACATACGCATGGTTAGCAGATGTTATTGGTCACATACGCATGGTTAGCAGATGTTATTGGTCACATACGCATGGTTAGCAGATGTTATTGGTCACATACACATGGTTAGCAGATGTTATTGGTCACATACACATGGTTAGCAGATGTTATTGGTCACATACACATGGTTAGCTGATGTTATTGGTCACATACACATGGTTAGCAGATGTTATTGGTCACATACACATGGTTAGCAGATGTTATTGGTCACATACACATGGTTAGCAGATGTTATTGGTCACATACACATGGTTAGCAGATGTTATTGGTCACATACACATGGTTAGCAGATGTTATTGGTCACATACACATGTTTAGCAGATGTTATTGGTCACATGGTTAGCAGATGTTATTGGTCACATACACATGGTTAGCAGATGTTATTGGTCACATACACATGGTTAGCAGATGTTATTGGTCACATACACATGGTTAGCTGATGTTATTGGTCACATACACATGGTTAGCTGATGTTATTGCGAGTGTAGCGAAATGCTTGTGCTTCTAGTTCCGACAGTGCAGCAATATCTAACATGTAATCTAACAATTCCACAACAACTACCTAATACACACAAATCTAAGTAAAATAATGGAATAAGAATATATACATATAAATATATGGATGAGCAATGACAGAGCGGCATAGGAAAGATGCAATATACATATGAGATGAGTAATGCAAGACATGTAAACATTATTAAAGTGGCATTGTTAAAGTGACTAGTGATCTATTTATTAAAGTGGCCAATGATTTCAAGTCTGTATGTAGGCTGCAGCCTCTGTGTTAGTTATGGCTGTTTAACAGTCTGATGGCCTTGAGATAGAAGCTGTTTTTCAGTCTCTTGGTCCCAGCTTTGATGCACCTGTACTGACCTCGCCCTCTGGATGGTAGCGGGTGAACAAGCAATGGCTTGGGTGGTTGTTGTCCTTGATGATCTTTTTGGCCTTCCTGTGACATCGGGTGCTGTAGGTATCCTGGAGGGCAGGTAGATTGCCCCTGGTGATGCTTTGTGTAGACTGCACCACCCTCTGGAGAGCCTTGCAGTTGTGGGCGGTGCAGATTACTTACCAGGTGGTGATACAGCCCGACAGGATGCTCTCAATTGTGTATCTGTAAAAGTTTGTGAGGGTTTTAGGTGACAAGACACATTTCTTCAGCCTCCTGAGGTTGAAGAGGCGCTATTACGCCTTCTTCACCACACTGTCTGTGTGCATGGACCATTTCAGTTTGTTTGTGATGTGTACGCAGAGGAACTTCAAACTTTCCACCTTCTCCACTACTGTCCCGTCGATGTGGATAGGGTGGTGCTCCCTCTGCTGTTTCCTGAAGTCCACAATCATCTACTTTGTTTTGTTGATGTTGAGTGAGAGGTTGTTTTCCTGACACCACACTCCGAGTGCCCTCACCTCCTCCCTGTAGGCTGTCTCGTCGTTGTTGGTAATCAATCCCACTACTGTTGTGTCGTCTGCAAACTTGATGATTGAGTTAGAGGCGTGCATGGCTACGCAGTCATGGGTGAACATGGAGCACAGGAGAGGGCTGAGAACGCACCCTTGTGGGGCCCCAGTGGGTCCTACCTTCACCACCTTTGGCAGCCCGTCAGGAAGTCCAGGACCCAATTGCACAGGGTGGGGTTGAGACCCAGGGCCTTAAGCTTAATGATGAGCTTGGAGGGTACTATAGTGTTGAATGCTGAGCTATAGTCAACAAACAGTATTCTTACATAGGTATTCCTCTTGTCCAGATGGGATAGGGCAGTGTGATGGCGATTGCATCATCGTGGACCTATTGGTGCGGTAAGCAAATAGGGGCTGATTTGTATATTGTACCGGTCTTATTTGTATATTGTATATTTAACTGTACATATTCCTGGTTCAAATCAACCCAAGACGATGGAGCCTGAAGATGGGACAAAGTGCATGACAAGGTGGACCAGAGGAAGCCAGCTGTTCTCAGCCCCTACATTGCCCCACTCTTCCATGAGCTCACTGAGTTTGAATGAAGACTCACAACACACACACACAAATACACAACACCAGCTTGATATGTCCCTTGTCCCCTGTCTTTTTACACATGGAGAGCACCAAGGCTGTTACTCTGTCTCTCATTCTATTCTTTCTTTTTCTATGATTGTCCTAGGGGTGAGGAGAGCTCAATCAGAACCCAGGAGGATTGTTACGGCGCCACACGGGGAACAACTTACGGTACGCTGACTTCTCTCTCCTGCCTAACCTGTCCCATTGTGTGTTTCACCGGGCTCTGAACTCCCTTACCTCAAATAGAGCTGCCCCAGAGCATAGATCTAGGATTGTACCCAATGCCAGTTCTCTCTCTCTCTCTCTCTCTCTCTCTCTCTCACATAGGCACACAATATAGTTATTAAATAAAGATGATCTTAATTGGTTACCTGCAGTATGTGTCAACTGTTGTTACTTCTATTGTCCATTATGTTGTTAATGTTGTTACCAATAACAATACATGTATTTTATGTACAAATGTATTGTTTTTCTTACATTTCGAGTTCAGGGAGAATTTCACTTTAAATCTACAGCATTATCCTGGCACCAGAGTTCCACACTTAATACTGTAATTTTGCCTTACAAAAACATTACAGCATCCCTGTAAATATACAGCAGGGATGATGTAATATGTTTTACTGTAAGGCAAATAGTACTGTAAAATAAATTACACCATCTCTGCTGTAAAGCAAAATTACAGTATTAAACTGGCAACTCTGTTTTACAGTGCAGTCAGTCGGTGAGTCCGCTGTCATCTCTCTCATGCTCCTTTACACATAATAACGTCATTAATCAGGAGGTGTCTTCTCTGTCATATGAGTCGATAAACAATTTGGTGCAACATGCCTAATGGAAAGCGGAGTCATTTCATCCATTCATCCATCCTTACAAATCCTACAGCTTAGACTTTAGAGCTGTGGCTGTACTCAGGCCCAAGCCAAGGTCCTAACCTAACATAGTGTAGCGAATTCGGAGCGGGAGTGACTGGGAATCGAACCTTCAAACCTGCATTTGTCAGCCTATAGTGCGTAAGCCTACTTCAGTGAATTCGGGGCTTAGCGATACTCAAATGTGCAACTATCTGTCAATCCAACGCCTAAACCTTTGCGCCAAGAGGACCGAACCACTTGAATAAAGTTGCCAATGTTGTACTAAGTATGCTCAAACAGAGTATCCAGCCTGGTCAAAGACACAGGTGGGTCTTAGTCACTAAAGACCATTCTGATTGTTCTGAAAGAACATTTCAATAGCTTTTCTACTGTTGCTGTTCAGCGACTGATGATTCATCAAACACAGCAGGTGGACGAACGGCGAATGGACGGATGCCCAACACCCTGACTGTGTTCCAGACTGTGTTCCATACTGTGTCCATGAGAAGAAAAGTCCCACTGCCGTCCGTTTGATGCCCACATCACAGGACGGAACAGGAGGCCATTTGCATCACGGAAGGCAGGAGGAGAAGGGAGTAGGAAAAGGGGAAGAGGAGAGGAAGGATGGAGAAGGAAGAAGAGTAGGGGAGTGGAGATGTGATGGGAAGAAGGAATAGTGGAGGAGAAGGGAGGATGGGATGAGGAGGGGAGGACCAGGGGAAGGGGGCTGAATTCTAACTTCTCCTAGGGAGAGGGGGAGTGGGGATGGGATGGGAAGAAGGAAGGGGAGGATGGGAAGAGGAGGGAGGACCAGGGGAAGGGGTCTGAATTCTAACTTCTCCTAGGGAGAGGGGGAGTGGAGATGGGATGGGAAGAAGGAAGGGGAGGATGGGAGGATGGGAAGAGGAGGGGAGGACCAGGGGAAGGGGGCTGAATTCTAACTTCTCCCAGGGAGAGGTTCCAGGTCTGGGGGCTGCTGGCAGCTGGTTGCCACTCAAGCCTAGTTCTACAGTACTTCTACACAGACGGAGGCTGGGGGAGAGTGTTAATGGGATTACTCATGCATAGGCAGAGCAGAGTAGGAGGGGATGGAGGGATGAATGGAGAAAGAGATGGGGAAAGGGATGGAAGAGGTTTGGTTTGGGCTCTTTTGGTTTGCTGTCTGTCATTCTCGCCAGAGCTTCAGTGGCGCTGTCATTCTAAGGCAGGGTTCCCCAACTGGTGGCCCGCGGGTCAAATTTGCAAGGGGTTTGAAGAATCTCTCTCTATATACAGTATATAAAGATGTTTTTGGACATAAAAGGCTGTAAAAACAGCTCCAAGGGATTTACATTTTGGAAATATGTTCCAAAGTATTCCCAGACGTAATAGAGAGATATGAGATTGTATACACATGTAAATATTATATCTGCTCTGTTTGGGCTTCATGCGGTCAATTTGCAGTCAACAAATTATTTGTAATTATGTTCCGGCCCCCTGACTTTCCGCTCAATAACAAATTGGCCCGCTGCTGAATCGAGTCGATGATCCCTGTTCTAAGGCATCTGTGGATTCTCTAGGCTCTCCCTTCTGATAGCTTCTTCATTGGATCTGCCAGCACTTCTTCATTTGCTCTATCTGTCTTTCTCTCTTCATGAACCTCACATCCTCAGTCTGTGCTCTCTCTCAATCTCTCGGTCTCTGTCTCCCTCTCGGTCTCTGTCGCTCTCTACCTCTCTCTCTCTCTCAAGTTGTGTGCTCTCATTCTCTCTGTCTGGTATTCAGCCTGTGTCAGCACCCCTCCCTCTCTATCCCTTCTCTCCTTCCTTCCCTCTCTCCCCTCTCCCTCCTTCGCTCTCTCCCCTCTCCCTCCTTCCCTCTCTCCCCTCTCTCTCTCATTCTGAATCAGCAGGAGACTGTGAGTGGCGTGTGGGCTGAGCAGACATGGCATCTTCATTTGACTGGGCCCAAATGAGCCTTGAGTAATGGCAGGGGACACAGAATAATGAGCCGCAAGCTTCTCACTGATTGGTGGATTGAAGGGCTGACTGGTAGCTGAATACACACGCACGCATGGACGCACACACACGGATGCAGTCACACACACACGTTAGATACATACTGTACTTTACACATTTGACGTGCAGAGGGCAGAGGTGTCACTCCATAAGGGACTGGAGACGGAGGGAGGTCGTATTGACTCTGCCATGTTGGTTAGATGTAATCACTGCTAGGGGAGGGAGCAGCTTGTAGCCTACCTACAGACCTGGGTTAGATGGGATGATTGAGCTTGTCCTTTGCAATGGAGTCAATAGAAAAGTCACAAAAGTATAAACCCCGCCCACCTGGTTTTCCAGGCAGGCTAAAGCAAGTGCTGAAAGTATTTGAAAAATGTTGAATAGTATTTGAACCCAGGTCTGCCTGTCTGCAGGACTGAATGCCTGACTGCCACACAAGCTGTGTGTTGAGAGGCATGAGGCATGAGTCTGGATGAGCAATGACCTGATTGCTGCAGGATCAGGGATGGATGAAAGTGGAAGGTGTCCCTGTGATTGCTAAGAGCTCGCCTCTCTCCCTGTCCATTTGCAATTCAGTTCTGTCATAGTGATATGGAAGAGGGGATAGAGGAGGAAGTGAGGAAATAAGAAGAAAAGAGAGAGGGAAAGAGAGAGAAAGAGAAAAAGAGAAAACAAAACACCTTCTACATCAACCGGATACATAGTTTACACAACAAAATGTATTCCAATTAAAGGGGCAATCTGGGATTGGTACTTACACTTTATGGACTTGAACTTAATGATATATAGCAGGTAGCCTAGTGGTTAGTGTTGGACTTGTACCCGGAAGGTTGTAAGATCGAATCCTGAGCTGATAAGGTAATAATCTGTCATTCTGCCCCTGAACAAAGCAGTAAACCCACTGTTCCTGGTAGACCCTCATTGAAAATAAGAATTTGTTCTTAATTAACTGACTTGCCTAGTTAAATAAAGGTCAAATATATATAAATCAAAATCAAATCAAATCAAATCAAATGTTATTTGTCACATACACATGGTTAGCAGATGTTAATGCGAGTGTAGCAAAATGCTTGTGCTTCTAGTTCCGACAATGCAGTAATAACCAACAAGTAATCTAACTAACAATTCCAAAAAACTACTGTCTTATACACAGTGTAAGGGGATAAAGAAAATGTACATAAAGATATATGAATGAGTGATGGTACAGAGCAGCATAGGCAAGATACAGTAGATGGTATCGAGTACAGTATATACATATGAGATGAGTATATAAACTAAGTGGCATAGTTAAAGTGGCTAGTGATACATGTATTACATAAGGATGCAGTCGATGATATAGAGTACAGTATCAACGTATGCATATGAGATGAATAATGTAGGGTAAGTAACATTATATAAGGTAGCATTGTTTAAAGTGGCTAGTGATATATTTACATCATTTCCCATCAATTCCCATTATTAAAGTGGCTGGAGTAGAGTCAGTGTCATTGACAGTGTGTTGGCAGTAGCCACTCAATGTTAGTGGTGGCTGTTTAACAGTCTGATGGCCTTGAGATAGAAGCTGTTTTTCAGTCTCTCGGTCCCAGCTTTGATGCACCTGTACTGACCTCGCCTTCTGGATGACAACGGGGTGAACAGGCAGTGGCTCGGGTGGTTGATGTCCTTGATGATCTTTATGGCCTTCCTGTAGCATCGGGTGGTGTAGGTGTCCTGGAGGGCAGGTAGTTTGCCCCCGGTGATGCGTTGTGCAGACCTCACTACCCTCTGGAGAGCCTTACGGTTGAGGGCGGTGCAGTTGCCATACCAGGCGGTGATACAGCCCGCCAGGATGCTCTCGATTGTGCATCTGTAGAAGTTTGTGAGTGCTTTTGGTGACAAGCCGAATTTCTTCAGCCTCGTGAGGTTGAAGAGGCGCTGCTGCGCCTTCCTCACGATGCTGTCTGTGTGAGTGGACCAATTCAGTTTGTCTGTGATGTGTATGCCGAGGAACTTAAAACTTGCTACCCTCTCCACTACTGTTCCATCGATGTGGATGGGGGGGTGTTCCCTCTGCTGTTTCCAGAAGTCCACAATCATCTCCTTAGTTTTGTTGACGTTGAGTGTGAGGTTATTTTCCTGACACCACACTCCGAGGGCCCTCACCTCCTCCCTGTAGGCCGTCTCGTCGTTGTTGGTAATCAAGCCTACCACTGTTGTGTCGTCCGCAAACTTGATGATTGAGTTGGAGGCGTGCGTGGCCACGCAGTCGTGGGTGAACAGGGAGTACAGGAGAGGGCTCAGAACGCACCCTTGTGGGGCCCCAGTGTTGAGGATCAGCGGGGAGGAGATGTTGTTGCCTACCCTCACCACCTGGGGGCGGCCCGTCAGGAAGTCCAGTACCCAGTTGCACAGGGCGGGGTCGAGACCCAGGGTCTCGAGCTTGATGACGAGCTTGGAGGGTACTATAGTAATTGATTTGAGTCCCAGATTGGCCCTTTAACATCAAATCAAGAAATTATTGTAGGACTAATTTCCCCGCACTGTTGTACTTAATAATATCTCTTACGTCATTTGGTTGTTCTTGGCCGTCGTATTCGGCTGGCTCTCCCCTGTCTCTTTCTCTCCTTCGCTGTGTCGAGGCTGTTAGGACTTCACACTGGCCCACTCACAATCTGCTCATCAGAAGGACTACGCACACATCCTGCAGACCCATACAGGTGCACACACACACACACCAACACCCCACGTACAAATACACATACACACACACACACACACACACACACGTACAAATACACACACACACACACACACACACACACCAACACCCCACGTACAAATACACATACACACACACACACACACACACACACACACCAACACACCACACGTACAAACAAACACATACACACACACACACACACACACACACAACACCCCACGTACAAATACACATACACGTACAAATACACACACACACACACCAACACCCCATGTACAAATACACACACACACACACAACACACACACACCAACACCCCACGTACAAATACACATACACACACACACACACACACACCCCACGTACAAATACACACACACACACACACCAACACCCCACGTACAAATACACACACACACACACACACACCAACACCCCACGTACAAATACACACACACACACACACACACACAACACCCAACACGTACAAATACACACACACACACCAACACCCCACGTACAAATACACATACACACACACACACACACCAACACCCCGCGTACAAATACACATACACACACACACGCACCAACACCCCACGTACAAATACACACACACACACACACACCAACACCCCACGTACAAATACACACACACACACACACACCAACACCCCACGTACAAATACGCATACACACACACACACCAACACCCCACGTACAAATACACATACACACAAACTCACATCTGGAACTCACGGCCCAACAGGTAGTCCTGCCTGTCTGTCAACGGTCTTCCAAAACAGTACGACGGAATCAACAGCAGGGCTGAAACTGACTAACTAGTGCCTCCCTTGGCATCTTACTTTACACTGAACTAAAAAATGGCCAGATGCCATTAATTGTGATTAGTTTGCTTGGTGTGATACAAATCCATTTTATACTTAGACACCCATTAAAATAACATCCCATCCCATTTAGTCTCCCTTAGTTCTACCAACACAACACAGAATACCATTTTTTTCTAGAAATATCAGATAAACACTGTCTATACACAGTTTAAACTGTCGCCCTCCTCTTCCTTTGTCTCTCTCCCTCCTTCCTTCCCGCTTCTTCCTCTGTCTCTCTCCCCCTCTCCCTCCCTCCTTCTCCTCTGTCCGTCTGGGTCACCCCCGCGCCACGTGTCTCGGTAATTAGCATGGCGATGTCACTGGCTGCCAGGCCGCCGCTTGCCTCGCACACACACACACACACACACGCTCTCAAACACTGCTGTGAGGCTGCCGTGTGCCCGTTCAGTGGATTTATGGGGGCGGCGGTAGAGGTGACTGGTTCCCAGGTGGGCCTGGGAGGACGGCGTGCGGCTGGCAGGGTCCAGAGGAAACACGGATGCCCTACTAATGAGGGGGACGCCAGGTCGCCAACGGGGGGCCGGACGAGTGTCAGGGATATGCAGATAAGAAGGGGACTAGGTAATAAATCATAGGAGAGAGGGAAAGGAACGGATTATGCGCGCGTGTACGTCTGTGTGTGTGTGTACGTCTGTGTGTGTGTACGTCTGTGTGTGTAGTCACACACGGCAGCAGAGCACCGGTGACACACGTGGACGCCATGTGTGTCAGCGTCTCTCTTTCTTTCTCTCTCTCTTTCTCTGCCTACCTTACAAGGACAAGATGTCCATGTAATGTTCCTTATTCATGACCTCCCCGTCTTCCATTTCCATAGCTGTATTTCCATTACAGAAGATGTCAATCTGCAGCTTTCCTGCCCTAGTTGTAGCCCACCATTCCCACTGCACTATACCTATATCGTTCACTTACATGTGTGTAAAGTCAAGTGGAGTTTCTCTATGGTTCCTCAGCATGTCTATCGACGGCCATATTGTTTTTTAATCCCAGTTCAAATCGAACGTGTCAGGTCTAGGTTGATTGTAACGGAAGCAGGTTGAGATGCAACAGTAAATGTTCAATCTCAAAATAACAACGGAATAAAAACATCTCAAGGACGTTGATCTCCGAGAGAGAGAGAGAGAGAGAGAGAGAGAGAGAGAGAGAGAGAGAGAGAGAGAGAAAAGTAAAACACTAGGTGAAACCACTTTAATCCCACCCTAAGCGTTATCCAACGAGGCGATGGAAGCATTTTAGAAGATTAAAAAAACGTCAAGAGTCCCTGGACACTGCTTCATCAGTTTTAAAGTGATGTCCTTTAAAAAAAAATGTTACTTTCAAGTGTACTTACAACTACAAAGTGCTCTCTTGGGGGGTTCCAAAGTGTCTCTGTCTGCCAGCCCCAGACAGACTTGACCTGAGTGGCCTATCCAAGGTCTAACTCCAAGCGTCAGTCTAATCGAGCCAGGAGGGGTTGTTGGTGATTGCACACAACCCATAGAAGATTGAAAATGGCCACTCGCCAATTCTTTGCTGGGTGTTTTTCTCCCTGTGATAAAAATATGTGGTTCAAATTGAAGTTCTGACCATTTTCACTGCTGCAGATCGCTCTGGTCCTGACCTTTGTGTGTTGGCCTTGTGTTTGAGTGGAAAGTGTACCTGGGTTTCGATTGGTTGCCATGCTTGATCTGCTGAAATGACGATCTTGCTGACCGGGGTTGTTGGCCTCGGTCACCTACCTCAGAGTGCTCTGCCGCTGGCTTTTTCAATCGAGAGCCGAACTTCTGCCGCAAAACCAATTGATAACACTTTCCCACAGCTAAATTCATGTTTTTGAAGTCCACTTTGACTCAGACGCACCATTCCTGATCTAAGAAAGACTTGTTGACCAGACACTATTTTGTCTGGTCTTGCCTTTTATGGATAATAACATTTAGAAAGTTTCTTTGAAGTCAAGGTCGTGAACTTGTAAAATAAAATAGTGTATAGTTTAGATGTTTGTTGTTGAGGATCCAAACTGGACTTGTCGTTCATTTATTGGGCTTCTCCATGGTCTCAATAGTAATCCAGAAAAGAGGATACAGATTTAAGATTGTTCAGTTCATGTGTTCCATTCTCAGTTCACGTGTTCCATTCTCAGTTCATGTGTTCCATTCTCAACTCGAAAAAATGAAGATGTGGTCAAATGAGACAGAATTTGTGAGCCCTCTGACAAATTCCCAGTTCCACACCGAGCACTATACACGTCAGGTAACACCAAGGATCTTTAACCTAGTACATTCAGCATTTGAGCCCAGACTCAGACGAATTGCTCAGCGCAGTAGCTCTAACCTAGCTCTATATCTCAACACGTGTCAGACAGCTGTGAAAGCAAGAGGAGATTACACTTGTTATGAATTCTGCCAGCCAAGCACAAAAACCAAAAGCCTTTGAGCATGAAATGTATTTCTTTACCAACCTGTCTCCACACTATCCACACTCTGCAGACCGCTAGACAGTGGCAGGCACAACATATCACTTCCAGCCCACTAGCTCATCTTACTTTATCTGTGCTGTGGTGAGTTGTTCTCTTTCCAGAAACAATATTTCAGAAAGTCACAGAAGAGAACTCCTCTTGGGTCCTGCTACACTAGACGTTCCTAGTTCTGAGTTCGAGGTCCCGAGTTTTAAGTTCTGAGGTTGTGAGTCAAACAGATGCTACTGTTCCTTTAAGAAAATGAGTCAATTTGCTACTATAATGTAACATACTGCTATTTAAAAACAGCAGATTGGGGCTGCCAGATGTCTGATGTTTCTCCATTAGTCACAGCTCAGTGGTGAAGAGGGTAAAGTCAGACCACACCAACAGGACACAGTGGCAAACAGCCAAAGTCATAGGAGGAGAGAGAGAGAGAGAGAGAGAGCGAGAGAGTGAGCGAGAGAGAGAGTGAGCGAGAGAGAGAGACGGAGAGAGCGAGAGAGAGATAGTGAGAGAGAGCGAGAGAGAGAGTGAGAGTGAGAGAGAGCAGCAGTAAAATAACTATAGCGAGGCTATGTACATGCAGGTAGAGTTATTAAAGTGACTTGTGCATAGATAATAACAGAGAGTAGCAGCAGCGTTAAAGAGGGGGGCAACACAAATAGTCTGGGTGGACAATTGATTAGATGTTCAGGAGTCTTATGGCTTTGGGGTAGAAGCTGTTGAGGTTTGGGATAGTGAAAGCTGAAATCTCAAAAACAACTTTATATCACTGGATTTGCAACCTTTGGAATCAGAAGCAGATGTTCCCACAACGCTCTAGCAAAACTGAAACCTACTTGAAGGCAACAACGCTCATTGTTTCCCCTAGAGGTCGGTTTCCACATCATCTCCCAACGTCCTCAGACATGGATGGACGTCAAATACTGACTTGTATCACGGGTGACCTGGCTGGTTACAGTATCCTGTCTACCAGTCACCGTGAATTAATATTTAATCAGTCATTAATAAAAGGCAGCTATGAGAAGAGAATAGACCTCCTATTGGAGAGTATAGTGGGTTATACATTGAATGGATATAAAGGCGGCCATGCAATGGCACCACGCACGCACGCACGCACGCACGCACGCACGCACGCACACACACACACACACACACACACACACACACACAGGGAAAGAAAGAAGAAAAAAGTCAATCTAATGATCTTTCATCATAATCCCGTTACTGTTACATAATTGAAGACTCTCCTAACAGTCATTCATTTCCTATCATCTTCCTTTCAGTGGTGGATCTAGACCATTTCAACTGGGGGGGCCAAGCTGGGGCCAGTTGTACTGTTAGAGGGGCCAGTTGTACTGTTAGAGGGGCCAGTTACATTAGACGTTAATGATGTCATATTATTTTCTTCACTGCATTTCAGGAATTAGCAAAAGACCATGTTCATAATCATTCAACAATTTATTCGCATTTTCTGTCTAATAACGGATGTAAAAAATGAACGATAACAAAAATGTGTTATGTAAAAATTCTGTCATACTCCACATTTTGGTGGGCCACAAGGGGGTCCAAAACTGTTGTCACATGGGCACTGCCCCCCAGAACCACTAGTGCTTCCTTTGCTGTTAATTCAGTGTGAGGATTCATGGAGATTGACTTGAAGGTTAAGTCAGAAATGACATCCTGTTCTTTATATAGAGTGCACTACTTTTGACCACAGCCCTACCCCATTTCATAAATAGTGTTCTATATAGTTCACTTTATTTTAGGTCCCTAGGCTCTGGTCAAAAGTAATACACTATAGGGAATAATAGCTCTCTGGTCAAAAGTAGTGCACTCTATAAGGGATAGGATACCATTTGGGATGCACCCTTTGCTATACTGTAGAGGACAGTTGTGTAGCTGCTTCTTGTCTATAGACAGCAGGATATCCCACCCACTCTTTCTTACAGATTTGCCAGTCAAAACTTGACAGATGTGATCAAATGTCGTGATTGATTGGATTCCCGCTG
The DNA here is from genome assembly GCF_018296145.1 of Oncorhynchus tshawytscha. NCBI lineage: Eukaryota > Metazoa > Chordata > Actinopteri > Salmoniformes > Salmonidae > Oncorhynchus > Oncorhynchus tshawytscha. The sequence goes on from NW_024609757.1 coordinate 351,827, forward strand.
AGGGGTAATCTACTGTTGTTCTAAAATATACAACGGGAAACTGTTGAGCGTGAAAAACCCAGCAGCGTTGCAGTTCTTGACACAATCAAACCGGCCGGTGCGCCTGACACCTACTACCATACCCCGTTGAAAGGCACTTAAATATTTTGTCTTGCCCATTCAACCTCTGAATGGCACACATACGCAATCCATGTCTCAATTGTCTCAAGGCTTAAAAATCATTTTTTTAAATGTAACGATTGTCTTCGGGTGAAAGAGAGGAGGACCAAGATGCAGCGTGATGATAATCCATATTTAAAGGGAATACTTAAACACCAAACAAAAACAACAAATGGCCCGAACCCGAAACAGTCCCGTAACGTGAACACTGGAACAGGAACAATCACCCACAAAATACCCAAAGAATATGGCTGCCTAAATATGGTTCCCAATCAGAGACAACGATAGACAGCTGCCTCTAATTGATAACCAATCTAGGCAACCATAGACTTACAAAACACCTAGAATAGCGAAACACCCCCATAAACATACAAAACCCCTAGACAAGACAGAAACACATACATCACCCATGTCAAACCCTGACCTAACCGAAATAACAAAGAAAACAAAGAATACTAAGGTCATGGTGTGACATAACCATTCTCTTCTCCTTCATCTGCACCGAGTGAAGTGAA